>NW_026699910.1:0-122277 GCF_030435755.1 Ochotona princeps | reverse complement strand
TGTGAATGTGGAGTTGGTGGCATGTGAAACCCGCATGTGGAGCATTCGTTTGTGTGGGATGCTCTACCAGGTTCATTCCTAGATAATGCACTCAAAGGGCACTAAGCATAGAGTGTGAAAACTGAGTTTCCTTGAGAGCTGCTTGGAAGCATGATGGTGTGTGAAGTTAGTGAGCCAAATGGAGTTGTTCTCCCACAAGAACCACTCGGCTGATCCTTCTTCAATATGCCCTTCACCAACATGCAGTGTTTCCTTGATTGAATTAGCTCTCACACCAATATTTGCGTCTAGAGCCTTTGCATTGAGGGCTATCTGAAAACGGCTGTGGCGCCGAAGTTGCCTGAGAATGTGGAGTTGGTGGCATGTGAAAACCGCATGTGGAGCATTCGTTTGTGTGGGATGCTCTACCAGGTTCATTCTAGATAATGTACTCAAAGGGCACTAAGCATAGAGTGTGAAAACTGAGTTTCCTTGAGAGCTGCTTGGAAGCCTGATGGCGTGTGAAGTTAGTGAGCCAAATGGAGTTGTTCTCCCACAAGAACCACTCGGCTGATCCTTCTTCAATATGCCCTTCACCAACATGCAGTGTTTCCTTGATTGAATTAGCTCTCACACCAGTATTTGCGTCTAGAGCCTTTGCATTGAGGGCTATCTGAAAACGGCTGTGGCGCTGAAGTTGCCTGTGAATGTGGAGTTGGTGGCATGTGAAACCCGCATGTGGAGCATTCGTTTGTGTGGGATGCTCTACCAGGTTCATTCCTAGATAATGCACTCAAAGGGCACTAAGCATAGAGTGTGAAAACTGGGTTTAATTGAGAGCTGCTTGGAAGCCTGATGGTGTGTGAAGTTAGTGAGCCAAATGGAGTTGTTCTCCCACAAGAACCACTCGGCTGATCCTTCTTCAATATGCCCTTCACCAACATGCAGTGTTTCCTTGATTGAATTAGCTCTCACACCAATATTTGCGTCTAGAGCCTTTGCATTGAGGGCTATCTGAAAACGGCTGTGGCGCTGAAGTTGCCTGAGAATGTGGAGTTGGTGGCATGTGAACCGGGCATGTGGAGCATTCGTTTGTGTGGGATGCTCACCAGCTTCATTTCATTCCTAGGCACTCAAAGGGCACTAAGCATAGAGTGTGAAAACTGAGTTTCCTTGAGAGCTGCTTGGAAGCCTGATGGTGTGTGAAGTTAGTGAGCCAAATGGAGTTGTTCTCCCACAAGAACCACTCGGCTGATCCTTCTTCAATATGCCCTTCACCAACATGCAGTGTTTCCTTGATTGAATTAGCTCTCACACCAATATTTGTGTCTAGAGCCTTTGCATTGAGGGCTATCTGAAAATGGCTGTGGCGCTGAAGTTGCCTGAGAATGTGGAGTTGGTGGCATGTGAAACCCGCATGTGGAACATTCGTTTGTGTGGGATGCTCTACCAGGTTCATTCATAGATAATGCACTCAAAAAGCACTAAGCATAAAGTGTGAAAACTGAGTTTCCTTGAGAGCTGCTTGGAAGCCTGATGGTGTGTGAAGTTAGTGAGCCAAATGGAGTTGTTCTCCCACAAGAACCACTCGGCTGATCCTTCTTCAATATGCCCTTCACCAACATGCAGTGTTTCCTTGATTGAATTAGCTCTCACACCAATATTTGCGTCTAGAGCCTTTGCATTGAGGGCTATCTGAAAACGGCTGTGGCGCTGAAGTTGCCTATGAATGTGGAGTTGGTGGCATGTGAAACCCGCATGTGGAGCATTCGCTTGTGTGGCATGTTCTACCAGGTTCATTCCTAGATAATGCACTCAAAGGGCACTAAGCATAGAGTGTGAAAACTGAGTTTCCTTGAGAGCTGCTTGGATGCCTGATGGTGTGTGAAGTTAGTGAGCCAAATGGAGTTGTTCTCCCACAAGAACCACTCGGCTGATCCTTCTTCAATATGCCCTTCACCAACATGCAGTGTTTCCTTGATTGAATTAGCTCTCACACCAGTATTTGCGTCTAGAGCCTTTGCATTGAGGGCTATCTGAAAACGGCTGTGGCGCTGAAGTTGCCTGTGAATGTGGAGTTGGTGGCATGTGAAACCCGCATGTGGAGCATTCGTTTGTGTGGCATGTTCTACCAGGTTCATTCCTAGATAATGCACTCAAAGGGCACTAAGCATAGAGTGTGAAAACTGAGTTTCCTTGAGTGCTGCTTGGATGCCTGATGGTGTGTGAAGTTAGTGAGCCAAATGGAGTTGTTCTCCCACAAGAACCACTTGGCTGATTCTTTTTCAATATGCCCTTCACCAACATGCAGTGTTTCCTTGATTGAATTAGCTCTCACACCAGTATTTGCGTCTAGAGCCTTTGCATGGAGGGCTATCTGAAAACGGCTGTGGCGCTGAAGTTGCCTGTGAATGTGGAGTTGGTGGCATGTGAAACCCGCATGTGGAGCATTCGTTTGTGTGGGATGCTCTACCAGGTTCATTCCTAGATAATGCACTCAAAGGGCACTAAGCATAGAGTGTGAAAACTGAGTTTCCTTGAGAGCTGCTTGGAAGCATGATGGTGTGTGAAGTTAGTGAGCCAAATGGAGTTGTTCTCCCACAAGAACCACTCGGCTGATCCTTCTTCAATATGCCCTTCACCAACATGCAGTGTTTGCTTGATTTAATTAGCTCTCACACCAATATTTGTGTCTAGAGCCTTTGCATTGATTGCTATCTGAAAACGGCTGTGGCGCTGAAGTTGCCTGAGAATGTGGAGTTGGTGGCATGTGAAACCCGCATGTGGAGCATTCGTTTGTGTGGGATGCTCTACCAGGTTCATTCCTAGATAATGCACTCAAAGGGCACTAAGCATAGAGTGTGAAAACTGAGTTTCCTTGAGAGCTGCTTGGAAGCCTGATGGTGTGTGAAGTTAGTGAGCCAAATGGAGTTGTTCTCCCACAAGAACCACTCGGCTGATCCTTCTTCAATATGCCCTTCACCAACATGCAGTGTTTCCTTGATTGAATTAGCTCTCACACCAATATTTGCGTCTAGAGCCTTTGCATTGAGGGCTATCTGAAAACGGCTGTGGCGCTGAAGTTGCCTGTGAATGTGGAGTTGGTGCATGTGAAACCCGCATATGGAGCATTCGCTTGTGTGGCATGTTCTACCAGGTTCATTCCTAGATAATGCACTCAAAGGGCACTAAGCATAGAGTGTGAAAACTGAGTTTCCTTGAGAGCTGCTTGGAGGCCTGATGGTGTGTGAAGTTAGTGAGCCAAATGGAGTTGTTCTCCCACAAGAACCACTCGGCTGATCCTTCTTCAATATGCCCTTCACCAACATGCAGTGTTTCCTTGATTGAATTAGCTCTCACACCAATATTTGCGTCTAGAGCCTTTGCATTGAGGGCTATCTGAAAACGGCTGTGGCGCTGAAGTTGCCTGAGAATGTGGAGTTGGTGGCATGTGAACCCGGCATGTGGAGCATTCGTTTGTGTGGGATGCTCACCAAGCTTCATTTCATTCCTAGGCACTCAAAGGGCACTAAGCATAGAGTGTGAAAACTGAGTTTCCTTGAGAGCTGCTTGGAAGCCTGATGGTGTGTGAAGTTAGTGAGCCAAATGGAGTTGTTCTCCCACAAGAACCACTCGGCTGATCCTTCTTCAATATGCCCTTCACCAACATGCAGTGTTTCCTTGATTGAATTAGCTCTCACACCAATATTTGCGTCTAGAGCCTTTGCATTGAGGGCTATCTGAAAACGGCTGTGGCGCTGAAGTTGCCTGAGAATGTGGAGTTGGTGGCATGTGAAACCCGCATGTGGAGCATTCGTTTGTGTGGGATGCTCACCAAGCTTCATTTCATTCCTAGGCACTCAAAGGGCACTAAGCATAGAGTGTGAAAACTGAGTTTCCTTGAGAGCTGCTTGGAAGCCTGATGGTGTGTGAAGTTAGTGAGCCAAATGGAGTTGTTCTCCCACAAGAACCACTCGGCTGATCCTTCTTCAATATGCCCTTCACCAACATGCAGTGTTTCCTTGATTGAATTAGCTCTCACACCAATATTTGTGTCTAGAGCCTTTGCATTGAGGGCTATCTGAAAACGGCTGTGGCGCTGAAGTTGCCTGAGAATGTGGAGTTGGTGGCATGTGAAACCCGCATGTGGAACATTCGTTTGTGTGGGATGCTCTACCAGGTTCATTCCTAGATAATTGCACTCAAAAAGCACTAAGCATAAAGTGTGAAAACTGAGTTTCCTTGAGAGCTGCTTGGAAGCCTGATGGTGTGTGAAGTTAGTGAGCCAAATGGAGTTGTTCTCCCACAAGAACCACTCGGCTGATCCTTCTTCAATATGCCCTTCACCAACATGCAGTGTTTCCTTGATTGAATTAGCTCTCACACCAATATTTGCGTCTAGAGCCTTTGCATTGAGGGCTATCTGAAAACGGCTGTGGCGCTGAAGTTGCCTATGAATGTGGAGTTGGTGGCATGTGAAACCCGCATGTGGAGCATTCGCTTGTGTGGCATGTTCTACCAGGTTCATTCCTAGATAATGCACTCAAAGGGCACTAAGCATAGAGTGTGAAAACTGAGTTTCCTTGAGAGCTGCTTGGATGCCTGATGGTGTGTGAAGTTAGTGAGCCAAATGGAGTTGTTCTCCCACAAGAACCACTCGGCTGATCCTTCTTCAATATGCCCTTCACCAACATGCAGTGTTTCCTTGATTGAATTAGCTCTCACACTAATATTTGCGTCTAGAGCCTTTGCATTGAGGGCTATCTGAAAACGGCTGTGGCGCTGAAGTTGCCTGAGAATGTGGAGTTGGTGGCATGTGAAACCCGCATGTGGAGCATTCGTTTGTGTGGGATACTCTACCAGGTTCATTCCTAGATAATGCACTCAAAGGGCACTAAGCATAGAGTGTGAAAACTGAGTTTCCTTGAGAGCTGCTTGGAAGCATGATGGTGTGTGAAGTTAGTGAGCCAAATGGAGTTGTTCTCCCACAAGAACCACTCGGCTGATCCTTCTTCAATATGCCCTTCACCAACATGCAGTGTTTCCTTGATTGAATTAGCTCTCACACCAATATTTGCGTCTAGAGCCTTTGCATTGAGGGCTATCTGAAAACGGCTGTGGCGCGAAGTTGCCTGAGAATGTGGAGTTGGTGGCATGTGAAAACCGCATGTGGAGCATTCGTTTGTGTGGGATGCTCTACCAGGTTCATTCCTAGATAATGCACTCAAAGGGCACTAAGCATAGAGTGTGAAAACTGAGTTTCCTTGAGAGCTGCTTGGAAGCCTGATGGCGTGTGAAGTTAGTGAGCCAAATGGAGTTGTTCTCCCACAAGAACCACTCGGCTGATCCTTCTTCAATATGCCCTTCACCAACATGCAGTGTTTCCTTGATTGAATTAGCTCTCACACCAGTATTTGCGTCTAGAGCCTTTGCATTGAGGGCTATCTGAAAACGGCTGTGGCGCTGAAGTTGCCTGTGAATGTGGAGTTGGTGGCATGTGAAACCCGCATGTGGAGCATTCGTTTGTGTGGGATGCTCTACCAGGTTCATTCCTAGATAATGCACTCAAAGGGCACTAAGCATAGAGTGTGAAAACTGAGTTTCCTTGAGAGCTGCTTGGAAGCCTGATGGTGTGTGAAGTTAGTGAGCCAAATGGAGTTGTTCTCCCACAAGAACCACTCGGCTAATCCTTCTTCAATATGCCCTTCACCAACATGCAGTGTTTCCTTGATTGAATTAGCTCTCACACCAATATTTGCGTCTAGAGCCTTTGCATTGAGGGCTATCTGAAAACGGCTGTGGCGCTGAAGTTGCCTGAGAATGTGGAGTTGGTGGCATGTGAACCGGGCATGTGGAGCATTCGTTTGTGTGGGATGCTCACCAAGCTTCATTTCATTCCTAGGCACTCAAAGGGGCACTAAGCATAGAGTGTGAAAACTGAGTTTCCTTGAGAGCTGCTTGGAAGCCTGATGGTGTGTGAAGTTAGTGAGCCAAATGGAGTTGTTCTCCCACAAGAACCACTCGGCTGATCCTTCTTCAATATGCCCTTCACCAACATGCAGTGTTTCCTTGATTGAATTAGCTCTCACACCAATATTTGTGTCTAGAGCCTTTGCATTGAGGGCTATCTGAAAACGGCTGTGGCGCTGAAGTTGCCTGAGAATGTGGAGTTGGTGGCATGTGAAACCCGCATGTGGAACATTCGTTTGTGTGGGATGCTCTACCAGGTTCATTCATAGATAATGCACTCAAAAAGCACTAAGCATAAAGTGTGAAAACTGAGTTTCCTTGAGAGCTGCTTGGAAGCCTGATGGTGTGTGAAGTTAGTGAGCCAAATGGAGTTGTTCTCCCACAAGAACCACTCGGCTGATCCTTCTTCAATATGCCCTTCACCAACATGCAGTGTTTCCTTGATTGAATTAGCTCTCACACCAATATTTGCGTCTAGAGCCTTTGCATTGAGGGCTATCTGAAAACGGCTGTGGCGCTGAAGTTGCCTATGAATGTGGAGTTGGTGGCATGTGAAACCCGCATGTGGAGCATTCGCTTGTGTGGCATGTTCTACCAGGTTCATTCCTAGATAATGCACTCAAAGGGCACTAAGCATAGAGTGTGAAAACTGAGTTTCCTTGAGAGCTGCTTGGATGCCTGATGGTGTGTGAAGTTAGTGAGCCAAATGGAGTTGTTCTCCCACAAGAACCACTCGGCTGATCCTTCTTCAATATGCCCTTCACCAACATGCAGTGTTTCCTTGATTGAATTAGCTCTCACACCAGTATTTGCGTCTAGAGCCTTTGCATTGAGGGCTATCTGAAAACGGCTGTGGCGCTGAAGTTGCCTGTGAATGTGGAGTTGGTGGCATGTGAAACCCGCATGTGGAGCATTCGTTTGTGTGGCATGTTCTACCAGGTTCATTCCTAGATAATGCACTCAAAGGGCACTAAGCATAGAGTGTGAAAACTGAGTTTCCTTGAGTGCTGCTTGGATGCCTGATGGTGTGTGAAGTTAGTGAGCCAAATGGAGTTGTTCTCCCACAAGAACCACTTGGCTGATTCTTTTTCAATATGCCCTTCACCAACATGCAGTGTTTCCTTGATTGAATTAGCTCTCACACCAGTATTTGCGTCTAGAGCCTTTGCATTGAGGGCTATCTGAAAACGGCTGTGGCGCTGAAGTTGCCTGTGAATGTGGAGTTGGTGGCATGTGAAACCCGCATGTGGAGCATTCGTTTGTGTGGGATGCTCTACCAGGTTCATTCCTAGATAATGCACTCAAAGGGCACTAAGCATAGAGTGTGAAAACTGAGTTTCCTTGAGTGCTGCTTGGAAGCCTGATGGTGTGTGAAGTTAGTGAGCCAAATGGAGTTGTTCTCCCACAAGAACCACTCGGCTGATCCTTCTTCAATATGCCCTTCACCAACATGCAGTGTTTCCTTGATTGAATTAGCTCTCACACTAATATTTGCGTCTAGAGCCTTTGCATTGAGGGCTATCTGAAAACGGCTGTGGCGCTGAAGTTGCCTGAGAATGTGGAGTTGGTGGCATGTGAAACCCGCATGTGGAGCATTCGTTTGTGTGGGATGCTCTACCAGGTTCATTCCTAGATAATGCACTCAAAGGGCACTAAGCATAGAGTGTGAAAACTGAGTTTCCTTGAGAGCTGCTTGGAAGCATGATGGTGTGTGAAGTTAGTGAGCCAAATGGAGTTGTTCTCCCACAAGAACCACTCGGCTGATCCTTCTTCAATATGCCCTTCACCAACATGCAGTGTTTGCTTGATTTAATTAGCTCTCACACCAATATTTGTGTCTAGAGCCTTTGCATTGATTGCTATCTGAAAACGGCTGTGGCGCTGAAGTTGCCTGAGAATGTGGAGTTGGTGGCATGTGAAACCCGCATGTGGAGCATTCGTTTGTGTGGGATGCTCTACCAGGTTCATTCCTAGATAATGCACTCAAAGGGCACTAAGCATAGAGTGTGAAAACTGAGTTTCCTTGAGAGCTGCTTGGAAGCCTGATGGTGTGTGAAGTTAGTGAGCCAAATGGAGTTGTTCTCCCACAAGAACCACTCGGCTGATCCTTCTTCAATATGCCCTTCACCAACATGCAGTGTTTCCTTGATTGAATTAGCTCTCACACCAATATTTGCGTCTAGAGCCTTTGCATTGAGGGCTATCTGAAAACGGCTGTGGCGCTGAAATTGCCTGTGAATGTGGAGTTGGTGGCATGTGAAACCCGCATGTGGAGCATTCGTTTGTGTGGGATGCTCTACCAGGTTCATTCCTAGATAATGCACTCAAAGGGCATTAAGCATAGAGTGTGAAAACTGAGTTTCCTTGAGAGCTGCTTGGAAGCCTGATGGTGGGTGAAGTTAGTGAGCCAAATGGAGTTGTTCTCCCACAAGAACCACTCGGCTGATCCTTCTTCAATATGCCCTTCACCAACATGCAGTGTTTCCTTGATTGAATTAGCTCTCACACCAATATTTGCGTCTAGAGCCTTTGCATTGAGGGCTATCTGAAAACAGCTATGGCGCTGAAGTTGCCTGAGAATGTGGAGTTGGTGGCATGTGAAACCCGCATGTGGAGCATTCGTTTGTGTGGGATGCTCACCAAGCTTCCTTTCAGTCCTAGGCACTCAAAAAGCACTAAGCATAGAGTGTGAAAACTGAGTTTCCTTGAGAGCTGCTTGGAAGCCTGATGGTGTGTGAAGTTAGTGAGCCAAATGGAGTTGTTCTCCCACAAGAACCACTCGGCTGATCCTTCTTCAATATACCCTTCACCAACATGCAGTGTTTCCTTGATTGAATTAGCTCTCATACCAATATTTGCGACTAGAGCCTTTGCATTGAGGGCTATCTGAAAACGGCTGTGGCGCTGAACTTGCCTGTGAATGTGGAGTTGGTGGCATGTGAAACCCGCATGTGGAGCATTCGTTTGTGTGGGATGCTCTACCAGGTTCATTCCTAGATAATGCACTCAAAGGGCACTAAGCATAGAGTGTGAAAACTGAGTTTCCTTGAGAGCTGCTTGGAAGCCTGATGGTGTGTGAAGTTAGTGAGCCAAATGGAGTTGTTCTCCCACAAGAACCACTCGGCTGATCCTTCTTCAATATGCCCTTCACCAACATGCAGTGTTTCCTTGATTGAATTAGCTCTCACACCAATATTTGCGTCTAGAGCCTTTGCATTGAGGGCTATCTGAAAACGGCTGTGGCGCTGAAGTTGCCTGTCAATGTGGAGTTGGTGGCATGTGAAACCCGCATGTGGAGCATTCGTTTGTGTGGGATGCTCTACCAGGTTCATTCCTAGATAATGCACTCAAAGGGCACTAAGCATAGAGTGTGAAAACTGAGTTTCCTTGAGAGCTGCTTGGAAGCTTGGTGGTGTGTGAAGTTAGTGAGCCAAATGGAGTTGTTCTCCCACAAGAACCACTCAGCTGATCCTTCTTCAATATGCCCTACACCAACATGCAGTGTTTCCTTGATTGAATTAGCTCTCACACCAATATTTGCGTCTAGAGCCTTTGCATTGAGGGCTATCTGAAAACGGCTGTGGCGCTGAAGTTGCCTGTGAATGTGGAGTTGGTGGCATGTGAAACCCGCATGTGGAGGATTCGTTTGTGTGGGATGCTCTACCAGGTTCATTCCTAGATAATGCACTCAAAGGGCACTAAGCATAGAGTGTGAAAACTGAGTTTCCTTGAGAGCTGCTTGGAAGCCTGATGGTGTGTGAAGTTAGTGAGCCAAATGGAGTTGTTCTCCCACAAGAACCACTCGGCTGATCCTTCTTCAATATGCCCTTCACCAACATGCAGTGTTTCCTTGATTGAATTAGCTCTCACACCAATATTTGCGTCTAGAGCCTTTGCATTGAGGGCTATCTGAAAACAGCTATGGCGCTGAAGTTGCCTGAGAATGTGGAGTTGGTGGCATGTGAAACCCGCATGTGGAGCATTCGTTTGTGTGGGATGCTCACCAAGCTTCCTTTCAGTCCTAGGCACTCAAAAAGCACTAAGCATAGAGTGTGAAAACTGAGTTTCCTTGAGAGCTGCTTGGAAGCCTGATGGTGTGTGAAGTTAGTGAGCCAAATGGAGTTGTTCTCCCACAAGAACCACTCGGCTGATCCTTCTTCAATATGCCCTTCACCAACATGCAGTGTTTCCTTGATTGAATTAGCTCTCACACTAATATTTGCGTCTAGAGCCTTTGCATTGAGGGCTATCTGAAAACGGCTGTGGCGCTGAAGTTGCCTGTGAATGTGGAGTTGGTGGCATGTGAAACCGGCATGTGGAGCATTCGTTTGCGTGGGATGCTCACCAAGCTTCATTTCAGTACTAGGCACTCAAAGGGCACTAAGCATAGAGTGTGAAAACTGAGTTTCCTTGAGAGCTGCTTGGAAGCCTGATGGTGTGTGAAGTTAGTGAGCCAAATGGAGTTGTTCTCCCACAAGAACCACTCGGCTGATCCTTCTTCAATATGCCCTTCACCAACATGCAGTGTTTCCTTGATTGAATTAGCTCTCACACCAATATTTGTGTCTAGAGCCTTTGCATTGAGGGCTATCTGAAAACGGCTGTGGCGCTGAAGTTGCCTGTGAATGTGGAGTTGGTGGCATGTGAAACCCGCATGTGGAGCATTCGTTTGTGTGGGATGCTCTACCAGGTTCATTCCTAGATAATGCACTCAAAGGGCACTAAGCATAAAGTGTGAAAACTGAGTTTCCTTGAGAGCTGCTTGGAAGCCTGATGGTGTGTGAAGTTAGTGAGCCAAATGGAGTTGTTCTCCCACAAGAACCACTCGGCTGATCCTTCTTCAATATGCCCTTCACCAACATGCAGTGTTTCCTTGATTGAATTAGCTCTCACACCAATATTTGCGTCTAGAGCCTTTGCATTGAGGGCTATCTGAAAATGGCTGTGGCGCTGAAGTTGCCTGTGAATGTGGAGTTGGTGGCATGTGAAACCCGCATGTGGAGCATTCGCTTGTGTGGCATGTTCTACCAGGTTCATTCCTAGATAATGCACTCAAAGGGCACTAAGCATAGAGTGTGAAAACTGAGTTTCCTTGAGAGCTGCTTGGATGCCTGATGGTGTGTGAAGTTAGTGAGCCAAATGGAGTTGTTCTCCCACAAGAACCACTTGGCTGATCCTTTTTCAATATGCCCTTCACCAACATGCAGTGTTTCCTTGATTGAATTAGCTCTCACACCAGTATTTGCGTCTAGAGCCTTTGCATTGAGGGCTATCTGAAAACACCTGTGGCGCAGAAGTTGCCTGAGAATGTGGAGTTGGTGGCATGTGAAACCCGCATGTGGAGCATTCGCTTGTGTGGCATGTTCTACCAGGTTCATTCCTAGATAATGCACTCAAAGGGCACTAAGCATAGAGTGTGAAAACTGAGTTTCCTTGAGAGCTGCTTGGAAGCCTGATGGTGTGTGAAGTTAGTGAGCCAAATGGAGTTGTTCTCCCACAAGAACCACTCGGCTGATCCTTCTTCAATATGCCCTTCACCAACATGCAGTGTTTCCTTGATTGAATTAGCTCTCATACCAATATTTGCGACTAGAGCCTTTGCATTGAGGGCTATCTGAAAACGGCTGTGGCGGTGAAGTTGCCTGTGAATGTGGAGTTGGTGGCATGTGAAACCCGCATGTGGAGCATTCGTTTGTGTAGATGCTCTACCAGGTTCATTACTAGATAATGCACTCAAAGGGCACTAAGCATAGAGTGTGAAAACTGAGTTTCCTTGAGAGCTGTTTGGAAGCCTGATGGTGTGTGAAGTTAGTGAGCCAAATGGAGTTGTTCTCCCACAAGAACCACTCGGCTGATCCTTCTTCAATATGCCCTTCACCAACATGCAGTGTTTCCTTGATTGAATTAGCTCTCACACCAATATTTGTGTCTAGAGCCTTTGCATTGAGGGCTATCTGAAAACGGCTGTGGCGCTGAAGTTGCCTATGAATGTGGAGTTGGTGGCATGTGAAACCGGCATGTGGAGCATTCGTTTGTGTGGGATGCTCTACCAGGTTCATTCCTAGATAATGCGCTCAAAGGGCACTAAGCATAGAGTGTGAAAACTGAGTTTCCTTGAGAGCTGCTTGGAAGCCTGATGGTGTGTGAAGTTAGTGAGCCAAATGGAGTTGTTCTCCCACAAGAACCACTTGGCTGATCCTTTTTCAATATACCCTTCACCAACATGCAGTGTTTCCTTCATTGAATTAGCTCTCACACCAGTATTTGCGACTAGAGCCTTTGCATTGAGGGCTATCTGAAAACGGCTGTGGCGCTGAAGTTGCCTGTGAATGTGGAGTTGGTGGCATGTGAAACCCGCATGTGGAGCATTCGTTTGTGTGGGATGCTCTACCAGGTTCATTCCTAGATAATGCACTCAAAGGGCACTAAGCATAGAGTGTGAAAACTGAGTTTCCTTGAGAGCTGCTTGGAAGCCTGATGGTGTGTGAAGTTAGTGAGCCAAATGGAGTTGTTCTCCCACAAGAACCACTCGGCTGATCCTTCTTCAATATGCCCTTCACCAACATGCAGTGTTTCCTTGATTGAATTAGCTCTCACACCAATATTTGCGTCTAGAGCCTTTGCATTGAGGGCTATCTGAAAACGGCTGTGGCGCTGAAGTTGCCTGTGAATGTGGAGTTGGTGGCATGTGAAACCCGCATGTGGAGCATTCGTTTGTGGGGGATGCTCTACCAGGTTCATTCCTAGATAATGCGCTCAAAGGGCACTAAGCATAGAGTGTGAAAACTGAGTTTCCTTGAGAGCTGCTTGGAAGCCTGATGGTGTGTGAAGTTAGTGAGCCAAATGGAGTTGTTCTCCCACAAGAACCACTCGGCTGATCCTTCTTCAATATGCCCTTCACCAACATGCAGTGTTTCCTTGATTGAATTAGCTCTCACACCAATATTTGCGTCTAGAGCCTTTGCATTGAGGGCTATCTGAAAACGGCTGTGGCGCTCAAGTTGCCTGAGAATGTGGAGTTGGTGGCATGTGAAACCCGCATGTGGAGCATTCGTTTGTGTGGGATGCTCTACCAGGTTCATTCCTAGATAATGCACTCAAAGGGCACTAAGCATAGAGTGTGAAAACTGAGTTTCCTTGAGAGCTGCTTGGAAGCCTGATGGTGTGTGAAGTTAGTGAGCCAAATGGAGTTGTTCTCCCACAAGAACCACTCGGCTGATCCTTCTTCAATATGCCCTTCACCAACATGCATTGTTTCCTTGATTGAATTAGCTCTCACACCAATATTTGCGTCTAGAGCCTTTGCATTGAGGGCTATCTGAAAACGGCTGTGGCGCTGAAGTTGCCTGAGAATGTGGAGTTGGTGGCATGTGAAACCCGCATGTGGAGCATTCGTTTGTGTGGGATGCTCTACCAGGTTCATTCCTAGATAATGCACTCAAAGGGCACTAAGCATAGAGTGTGAAAACTGAGTTTCCTTGAGAGCTGCTTGGAAGCCTGATGGTGTGTGAAGTTAGTGAGCCAAATGGAGTTGTTCTCCCACAAGAACCACTCGGCTGATCCTTCTTCAATATGCCCTTCACCAACATGCAGTGTTTCCTTGATTGAATTAGCTCTCACACCAATATTTGCGTCTAGAGCCTTTGCATTGAGGGCTATCTGAAAACGGCTGTGGCGCTGAAGTTGCCTGAGAATGTGGAGTTGGTGGCATGTGAAACCCGCATGTGGAGCATTCGTTTGTGTGGGATGCTCTACCAGGTTCATTCCTAGATAATGCACTCAAAGGGCACTAAGCATAGAGTGTGAAAACTGAGTTTCCTTGAGAGCTGCTTGGAAGCATGATGGTGTGTGAAGTTAGTGAGCCAAATGGAGTTGTTCTCCCACAAGAACCACTCGGCTGATCCTTATTCAATATGCCCTTCACCAACATGCAATGTTTGCTTGATTTAATTAGCTCTCACACCAATATTTGTGTCTAGAGCCTTTGCATTGAGGGCTATCTGAAAACGGCTGTGGCGCTGAAGTTGCCTGTGAATGTGGAGTTGGTGGCATGTGAAACCCGCATGTGGAGCATTCGTTTGTGTGGGATGCTCTACCAGGTTCATTCCTAGATAATGCACTCAAAGGGCACTAAGCATAGAGTGTGAAAACTGAGTTTCCTTGAGAGCTGCTTGGAAGCCTGATGGTGTGTGAAGTTAGTGAGCCAAATGGAGTTGTTCTCCCACAAGAACCACTCGGCTGATCCTTCTTCAATATGCCCTTCACCAACATGCAGTGTTTCCTTGATTGAATTAGCTCTCACACCAATATTTGCGTCTAGAGCCTTTGCATTGAGGGCTATCTGAAAATGGCTGTGGCGCTGAAGTTGCCTGTGAATGTGGAGTTGGTGGCATGTGAAACCCGCATGTGGAGCATTCGCTTGTGTGGCATGTTCTACCAGGTTCATTCCTAGATAATGCACTCAAAGGGCACTAAGCATAGAGTGTGAAAACTGAGTTTCCTTGAGAGCTGCTTGGATGCCTGATGGTGTGTGAAGTTAGTGAGCCAAATGGAGTTGTTCTCCCACAAGAACCACTTGGCTGATCCTTTTTCAATATGCCCTTCACCAACATGCAGTGTTTCCTTGATTGAATTAGCTCTCACACCAGTATTTGCGTCTAGAGCCTTTGCATTGAGGGCTATCTGAAAACGGCTGTGGCGCTGAAGTTGCCTGTGAATGAGGAGTTGGTGGCATGTGAAACGCGCATGTGGAGCATTCGTTTGTGTGGGATGCTCTACCAGGTTCATTCCTAGATAATGCACTCAAAGGGCACTAAGCATAGAGTGTGAAAACTGAGTTTCCTTGAGAGCTGCTTGGAAGCCTGATGGTGTGTGAAGTTAGTGAGCCAAATGGAGTTGTTCTCCCACAAGAACCACTCGGCTGATCCTTCTTCAATATGCCCTTCACCAACATGCAGTGTTTCCTTGATTGAATTAGCTCTCACACCAATATTTGCGTCTAGAGCCTTTGCATTGAGGGCTATCTGAAAACGGCTGTGGCGCTGAAGTTGCCTGAGAATGTGGAGTTGGTGGCATGTGAAACCCGCATGTGGAGCATTCGTTTGTGTGGGATGCTCTACCAGGTTCATTCCTAGATAATGCACTCAAAGGGCACTAAGCATAGAGTGTGAAAACTGAGTTTCCTTGAGAGCTGCTTGGAAGCCTGATGGTGTGTGAAGTTAGTGAGCCAAATGGAGTTGTTCTCCCACAAGAACCACTCGGCTGATCCTTCTTCAATATGCCCTTCACCAACATGCAGTGTTTCCTTGATTGAATTAGCTCTCACACCAATATTTGCGTCTAGAGCCTTTGCATTGAGGGCTATCTGAAAACGGCTGTGGCGCTGAAGTTGCCTGTCAATGTGGAGTTGGTGGCATGTGAAACCCGCATGTGGAGCATTCGTTTGTGTGGGATGCTCTACCAGGTTCATTCCTAGATAATGCACTCAAAGGGCACTAAGCATAGAGTGTGAAAACTGAGTTTCCTTGAGAGCTGCTTGGAAGCATGATGGTGTGTGAAGTTAGTGAGCCAAATGGAGTTGTTCTCCCACAAGAACCACTCGGCTGATCCTTCTTCAATATGCCCTTCACCAACATGCAATGTTTGCTTGATTTAATTAGCTCTCACACCAATATTTGTGTCTAGAGCCTTTGCATTGAGGGCTATCTGAAAACGGCTGTGGCGCTGAAGTTGCCTGAGAATGTGGAGTTGGTGGCATGTGAAACCCGCATGTGGAGCATTCGTTTGTGTGGGATGCTCTACCAGGTTCATTCCTAGATAATGCACTCAAAGGGCACTAAGCATAGAGTGTGAAAACTGAGTTTCCTTGAGAGCTGCTTGGAAGCCTGATGGTGTGTGAAGTTAGTGAGCCAAATGGAGTTGTTCTCCCACAAGAACCACTCGGCTGATCCTTCTTCAATATGCCCTTCACCAACATGCAGTGTTTCCTTGATTGAATTAGCTCTCACACCAATATTTGCGTCTAGAGCCTTTGCATTGAGGGCTATCTGAAAACGGCTGTGGCGCCGAAGTTGCCTGTCAATGTGGAGTTGGTGGCATGTAAAACCGGCATGTGGAGCATTCGTTTGTGTGGGATGCTCTACCAGGTTCATTCCTAGATAATGCACTCAAAGGGCACTAAGCATAGAGTGTGAAAACTGATTTTCCTTCAGAGCTGCTTGGAAGCCTGATGGTGTGTGAAGTTAGTGAGCCAAATGGAGTTGTTCTCCCACAAGAACCACTCGGCTGTTCCTTCTTCAATATGCCCTTCACCAACATGCAGTGTTTCCTTGATTGAATTAGCTCTCACACCAATATTGCGTCTAGAGCCTTTGCATTGAGGGCTATCTGAAAACGGCTGTGGCGCTGAATTTGCCTCAGAATGTGGAGTTGGTGGCATGTGAAACCCGCATGTGGAGCATTCGTTTGTGTGGGATGCTCACCAAGCTTCATTTCAGTACTAGGCACTCAAAGGGCACTTAGCATAGAGTGTGAAAACTGAGTTTCCTTGAGAGCTGCTTGGAAGCCTGATGGTGTGTGAAGTTAGTGAGCCAAATGGAGTTGTTCTCCCACAAGAACCACTCGGCTGATCCTTCTTCAATATGCCCTTCACCAACATGCAGTGTTTCCTTCATTGAATTAGCTCTCACACCAATATTTGCGTCTAGAGCCTTTGCATTGACGGCTATCTGAAAACGGCTGTGGCGCTGAAGTTGCCTGAGAAGGTGGAGTTGGTGGCATGTGAAACCCGCATGTGGAGCATTCGTTTGTGCGGCATGCTCTACCAGGTTCATTCCTAGATAATGCACTCAAAGGGCACTAAGCATAGAGTGTGAAAACTGAGTTTCCTTGAGAGCTGCTTGGAAGCCTGATGGTGTGTGAAGTTAGTGAGCCAAATGGAGTTGTTCTCCCACAAGAACCACTCGGCTGATCCTTCTTCAATATGCCCTTCACCAACATGCAGTGTTTCCTTGATTGAATTAGCTCTCACACCAATATTTGCGTCTAGAGCCTTTGCATTGAGGGCTATCTGAAAACGGCTGTGGCGCTGAAGTTGCCTGTGAATGTGGAGTTGGTGGCATGTGAAACCCGCATGTGGAGCATTCGTTTGCGTGGGATGCTCTACCAGGTTCATTTCAGTCCTAGGCACTCAAAGGGCACTAAGCATAGAGTGTGAAAACTGAGTTTCCTTGAGAGCTGCTTGGAAGCATGATGGCGTGTGAAGTTAGTGAGCCAAATGGAGTTGTTCTCCCACAAGAACCACTCGGATGATCCTTCTTCAATATGCCCTTCACCAACATGCAGTGTTTCCTTGATTGAATTAGCTCTCACACCAATATTTGTGTCTAGAGCCTTTGCATTGAGGGCTATCTGAAAATGGCTGTGGCGCTGAAGTTGCCTGTGAATGTGGAGTTGGTGGCATGTGAAACCCGCATGTGGAGCATTCGCTTGTGTGGCATGTTCTACCAGGTTCATTCCTAGATAATGCACTCAAAGGGCACTAAGCATAAAGTGTGAAAACTGAGTTTCCTTGAGAGCTGCTTGGAAGCCTGATGGTGTGTGAAGTTAGTGAGCCAAATGGAGTTGTTCTCCCACAAGAACCACTCGGCTGATCCTTCTTCAATATGCCCTTCACCAACATGCAGTGTTTCCTTGATTGAATTAGCTCTCACACCAATATTTGCGTCTAGAGCCTTTGCATTGAGGGCTATCTGAAAATGGCTGTGGCGCTGAAGTTGCCTGTGAATGTGGAGTTGGTGGCATGTGAAACCCGCATGTGGAGCATTCGCTTGTGTGGCATGTTCTACCAGGTTCATTCCTAGATAATGCACTCAAAGGGCACTAAGCATAGAGTGTGAAAACTGAGTTTCCTTGAGAGCTGCTTGGATGCCTGATGGTGTGTGAAGTTAGTGAGCCAAATGGAGTTGTTCTCCCACAAGAACCACTTGGCTGATCCTTTTTCAATATGCCCTTCACCAACATGCAGTGTTTCCTTGATTGAATTAGCTCTCACACCAGTATTTGCGTCTAGAGCCTTTGCATTGAGGGCTATCTGAAAACGGCTGTGGCGCTGAAGTTGCCTGTGAATGTGGAGTTGGTGGCATGTGAAACGCGCATGTGGAGCATTCGTTTGTGTGGGATGCTCTACCAGGTTCATTCCTAGATAATGCACTCAAAGGGCACTAAGCATAGAGTGTGAAAACTGAGTTTCCTTGAGAGCTGCTTGGAAGCCTGATGGTGTGTGAAGTTAGTGAGCCAAATGGAGTTGTTCTCCCACAAGAACCACTCAGCTGATCCTTCTTCAATATGCCCTTCACCAACATGCAGTGTTTCCTTGATTGAATTAGCTCTCACACCAATATTTGCATCTAGAGCCTTTGCATTGAGGGCTATCTGAAAACGGCTGTGGCGCTGAAGTTGCCTGAGAATGTGGAGTTGGTGGCATGTGAAACCCGCATGTGGAGCATTCGTTTGTGTGGGATGCTCTACCAGGTTCATTCCTAGATAATGCACTCAAAGGGCACTAAGCATAGAGTGTGAAAACTGAGTTTCCTTGAGAGCTGCTTGGAAGCCTGATGGTGTGTGAAGTTAGTGAGCCAAATGGAGTTGTTCTCCCACAAGAACCACTCGGCTGATCCTTCTTCAATATGCCCTTCACCAACATGCAGTGTTTCCTTGATTGAATTAGCTCTCACACCAATATTTGCGTCTAGAGCCTTTGCATTGAGGGCTATCTGAAAACGGCTGTGGCGCCGAAGTTGCCTGTCAATGTGGAGTTGGTGGCATGTAAAACCGGCATGTGGAGCATTCGTTTGTGTGGGATGCTCTACCAGGTTCATTCCTAGATAATGCACTCAAAGGGCACTAAGCATAGAGTGTGAAAACTGGGTTTCCTTGAGAGCTGCTTTGAAGCCTGATGGTGTGTGAAGTTAGTGAGCCAAATGGAGTTGTTCTCCCACAAGAACCACTCGGCTGTTCCTTCTTCAATATGCCCTTCACCAACATGCAGTGTTTCCTTGATTGAATTAGCTCTCACACCAATATTGCGTCTAGAGCCTTTGCATTGAGGGCTATCTGAAAACGGCTGTGGCGCTGAATTTGCCTCAGAATGTGGAGTTGGTGGCATGTGAAACCCGCATGTGGAGCATTCGTTTGTGTGGGATGCTCACCAAGCTTCATTTCAGTCCTAGGCACTCAAAGGGCACTAAGCATAGAGTGTGAAAACTGAGTTTCCTTGAGAGCTGCTTGGAAGCCTGATGGTGTGTGAAGTTAGTGAGCCAAATGGAGTTGTTCTCCCACAAGAACCACTCGGCTGATCCTTCTGCAATATGCCCTTCACCAACATGCAGTGTTTCCTTCATTGAATTAGCTCTCACACCAATATTTGCGTCTAGAGCCTTTGCATTGACGGCTATCTGAAAACGGCTGTGGCGCTGAAGTTGCCTGAGAAGGTGGAGTTGGTGGCATGTGAAACCCGCATGTGGAGCATTCGTTTGTGTTGCATGCTCTACCAGGTTCATTCCTAGATAATGCACTCAAAGGGCACTAAGCATAGAGTGTGAAAACTGAGTTTCCTTGAGAGCTGCTTGGATGCCTGATGGTGTGTGAAGTTAGTGAGCCAAATGGAGTTGTTCTCCCACAAGAACCACTCGGCTGATCCTTTTTCAATATGCCCTTCACCAACATGCAGTGTTTCCTTGATTGAATTAGCTCTCACACCAGTATTTGCGTCTAGAGCCTTTGCATTGAGGGCTATCTGAAAACGGCTGTGGCGCCGAAGTTGCCTGTCAATGTGGAGTTGGTGGCATGTGAAACCCGCATGTGGAGCATTCGTTTGTGTGGCATGCTCTACCAGGTTCATTCCTAGATAATGCACTCAAAGGGCACTAAGCATAGAGTGTGAAAACTGAGTTTCCTTGAGAGCTGCTTGGAAGCCTGATGGTGTGTGAAGTTAGTGAGCCAAATGGAGTTGTTCTCCCACAAGAACCACTCGGCTGATCCTTCTTCAATATGCCCTTCACCAACATGCAGTGTTTCCTTGATTGAATTAGCTCTCACACCAATATTTGCGTCTAGAGCCTTTGCATTGAGGGCTATCTGAAAACGGCTGTGGCGCTGAAGTTGCCTGAGAATGTGGAGTTGGTGGCATGTGAAACCCGCATGTGGAGCATTCGTTTGCGTGGGATGCTCTCCCAGGTTCATTCCTAGATAATGCACTCAAAGGGCACTAAGCATAGAGTGTGAAAACTGAGTTTCCTTGAGAGCTGCTTGGAAGCCTGATGGTGTGTGAAGTTAGTGAGCCAAATGGAGTTGTTCTCCCACAAGAACCACTCGGCTGATCCTTCTTCAATATGCCCTTCACCAACATGCAGTGTTTCCTTGATTGAATTAGCTCTCACACCAATATTTGCGTCTAGAGCCTTTGCATTGAGGGCTATCTGAAAACGGCTGTGGCGCTGAAGTTGCCTGTGAATGTGGAGTTGGTGGCATGTGAAACCCGCATGTGTAGCATTCGTTTGTGTGGGATGTTCTACCAGGTTCATTCCTAGTTAATGCACTCAAAGGGCACTAAGCATAGAGTGTGAAAACTGAGTTTCCTTGAGAGCTGCTTGGAAGCCTGATGGTGTGTGAAGTTAGTGAGCCAAATGGAGTTGTTCTCCCACAAGAACCACTTGGCTGATCCTTTTTCAATATGCCCTTCACCAACATGCAGTGTTTCCTTGATTGAATTAGCTCTCACACCAGTATTTGCGTCTAGAGCCTTTGCATTGAGGGCTATCTGAAAACGGCTGTGGCGCTGAAGTTGCCTGTGAATGTGGAGTTGGTGGCATGTGAAACCCGCATGTGGAGCATTCGTTTGTGTGGGATGCTCTACCAGGTTCATTCCTAGATAATGCACTCAAAGGGCACTAAGCATAGAGTGTGAAAACTGAGTTTCCTTGAGAGCTGCTTGGAAGCCTGATGGTGTGTAAAGTTAGTGAGCCAAATGGAGTTGTTCTCCCACAAGAACCACTCGGCTGATCCTTCTTCAATATGCCCTTCAATATCCTTCTTCACCAACATGCAGTGTTTCCTTGATTGAATTAGCTCTCACACCAATATTTGCGTCTAGAGCCTTTGCATTGAGGGCTATCTGAAAACGGCTGTGGCGCTGAAGTTGCCTGTGAATGTGGAGTTGGTGGCATGTGAAACCCGCATGCGGAGCATTCGTTTGTGTGGGATGCTCTACCAGGTTCATTTCAGTCCTAGGCACTCAAAGGGCACTAAGCATAGAATGTGAAAACTGAGTTTCCTTGAGAGCTGCTTGGAAGCCTGATGGTGTGTGAAGTTAGTGAGCCAAATGGAGTTGTTCTCCCACAAGAACCACTTGGCTGATCCTTTTTAAATATGCCCTTCACCAACATGTATTGTTTCCTTGATTGAATTAGCTCTCACACCAATATTTGCGTCTAGAGCCTTTGCATTGAGGGCTATCTGAAAACGGCTGTGGCGCTGAAGTTGCCTGTGAATGTGGAGTTGGTGGCATGTGAAACCCGCATGCGGAGCATTCGTTTGTGTGGGATGCTCTACCAGGTTAATTCCTAGATAATGCACTCAAAGGGCACTAAGCATAGAGTGTGAAAACTGAGTTTCCTTGAGAGCTGCTTTGAAGCCTGATGGTGTGTGAAGTTAGTGAGCCAAATGGAGTTGTTCTCCCACAAGAACCACTCGGCTGATCCTTCTTCAATATGCCCTTCACCAACATGCAGTGTTTCCTTGGTTTAATTAGCTCTCACACCAATATTTGCGTCTAGAGCCTTTGCATTGAGGGCTATCTGAAAACGGCTGTGGCGCTGAAGTTGCCTGAGAATGTGGAGTTGGTGGCATGTGAAACCCGGTATCGAGCATTCGTTTGTGTGGCATGTTCTACCAGGTTCATTCCTAGATAATGCACTCAAAGGGCACTAAGCATAGAGTGTGAAAACTGAGTTTCCTTGAGAGCAGCTTGGATGCCTGATGGTGTGTGAATTTAGTGAGCCAAATGGAGTTGTTCTCCCACAAGAACCACTCGGCTGATCCTTTTTCAATATGCCCTTCACCAACATGCAGTGTTTCCTTGATTGAATTAGCTCTCACAGCAGTATTTGCGTCTAGAGCCTTTGCATTGAGGGCTATCTGAAAACGGCCGAAGTTGCTTGTCAATGTGGAGTTGGTGGCATGTGAAACCGTCATGTGGAGGATTCATTTGTGTGGGATGCTCACCAAGCTTCATTTCAGTCCTAGGCACTCAAAGGGCACTAAGCATAGAGTGTGAAAACTGAGTTTCCTTGAGAGCTGCTTGGAAGCATGATGGTGTGTGAAGTTAGTGAGCCAAATGGAGTTGCTCTTCCACAAGAACCACTCGGCTGATCCTTCTTCAATATGCCCTTCACCAACATGCAGTGTTTCCTTGATTGAATTAGCTCTCACACCAATATTTGCGTCTAGAGCCTTTGCATTGAGGGCTATCTGAAAACAGCTATGGCGCTGAAGTTGCCTGAGAATGTGGAGTTGGTGGCATGTGAAACCCGCATGTGGAGCATTCGTTTGTGTGGGATGCTCACCAAGCTTCATTTCAGTCCTAGGCACTCAAAGGGCACTAAGCATAGAGTGTGAAAACTGAGTTTCCTTGAGAGCTGCTTGGAAGCATGATGGTGTGTGAAGTTAGTGAGCCAAATGGAGTTGTTCTCCCACAAGAACCACTCGGCTGATCCTTCTTCAATATGCCCTTCACCAACATGCAGTGTTTCCTTGATTGAATTAGCTCTCTCACCAATATTTGCGTCTAGAGCCTTTGCATTGAGGGCTATCTGAAAACGGCTGTGGCGCTGAAGTTGCCTGTGAATGTGGAGTTGGTGGCATGTGAAACCCGCATGTGGAGCATTCGTTTGTGTGGGGTGCTCACCAAGCTTCATTTCAGTCCTAGGCACTCAAAAGGCACTAAGCATAGAGTGTGAAAACTAAGTTTCCTTGAGAGCTGCTTGGAAGCCTGATGGTGTGTGAAGTTAGTGAGCCAAATGGAGTTGTTCTCCCACAAGAACCATTCAGCTGATCCTTCTTCAATATGCCCTTCGCCAACATGCAGTGTTTCCTTGATTGAATTAGATTTCACACCAATATTTGTGTCTAGAGCCTTTGCATTGAGGGCTATCTGAAAACGGCTGTGGCGCTGAAGTTGCCTGTCAATGTGGAGTTGGTGGCATGTGAAACCCGCATGTGGAGCATTCGTTTGTGTGGGATGCTCTACCAGGTTCATTTCAGTCCTAGGCACTCAAAGGGCACTAAGCATAAAGTGTGAAAACTGAGTTTCCTTGAGAGCTGCTTGGAAGCCTGATGGTGTGTGAAGTTAGTGAGCCAAATGGAGTTGTTCTACCACAAGAACCACTCGGCTGATCCTTCTTCAATATGCCCTTCACCAACATGCAGTGTTTCCTTGATTGAATTAGCTCTCACACCAATATTTGCGTCTAGAGCCTTTGCATTGAGGCCTCCTGAAAACGGCTGTGGCGCTGAAGTTGCCTGTGAATGTGGAGTTGGTGGCATGTGAAACCCGCATGTGGAGCATTCGTTTGTGTGGGATGCTCTACCAGGTTCATTTTTAGATAATGCACTCAAAGGGCACTAAGCATAGAGTGTGAAAACTAAGTTTCCTTGAGAGCTGCTTGGAAGCCTGATGGTGTGTGAAGTTAGTGAGCCAAATGGAGTTGTTCTCCCACAAGAACCACTCGGCTATTTGTGTCTAGAGCCTTTGCATTGAGGGCTATCTTAAAATGGCTGTGGCGCTGAAGTTGTCTGAGAATGTGGAGTTGGTGGCATGTGAAACCCGCATGTGGAGCATTCGTTTGTGTGGGATGCTCTACCAGGTTCATTCCTAGATAATGCACTCAAAGGGCACTAAGCATAGAGTGTGAAAACTGAGTTTCCTTGAGAGCTGCTTGGAAGCCTGATGGTGTGTGAAGTTAGTGAGCCAAATGGAGTTGTTCTCCCACAAGAACCACTCGGCTGATCCTTCTTCAATATGCCCTTCACCAACATGCAGTGTTTCCTTGATTGAATTAGCTCTCACACCAATATTTGCGTCTAGAGCCTTTGCATTGAGGGCTATCTGAAAACGGCTGTGGCGCTGAAGTTGCCTGAGAATGTGGAGTTGGTGGCATGTGAAACCCGCATGTGGAGCATTCGTTTGTGTGGGGTGCTCACCAAGCTTCATTTCAGTCCTAGGCACTCAAAGGGCACTAAGCATAGAGTGTGAAAACTAAGTTTCCTTGAGAGCTGCTTGGAAGCCTGATGGTGTGTGAAGTTAGCGAGCCAAATGGAGTTGTTCTCCCACAAGAACCACTCAGCTGATCCTTCTTCAATATGCCCTTCACCAACATGCAGTGTTTCCTTGATTGAATTAGATTTCACACCAATATTTGTGTCTAGAGCCTTTGCATTGAGGGCTATCTGAAAACGGCTGTGGCGCTGAAGTTGCCTGTCAATGTGGAGTTGGTGGCATGTGAAACCCGCATGTGGAGCATTCGTTTGTGTGGGATGCTCTACCAGGTTCATTTAAGTCCTAGGCACTCAAAGGGCACTAAGCATAAAGTGTGAAAACTGAGTTTCCTTGAGAGCTGCATGGAAGCCTGATGGTGTGTGAAGTTAGTGAGCCAAATGGAGTTGTTCTCCCACAAGAACCACTCGGCTGATCCTTCTTCAATATGCCCTTCACCAACATGCAGTGTTTCCTTGATTGAATTAGCTCTCACACCAATATTTGTGTCTAGAGCCTTTGCATTGAGGGCTATCTGAAAACGGCTGTGGCGCTGAAGTTGCCTGTGAATGTGGAGTTGGTGGCATGTGAAACCCGCATGCGGAGTATTCGTTTGTGTGGGATGCTCTACCAGGTTCATTTCAGTCCTAGGCACTCAAAGGGCACTAAGCATAGAATGTGAAAACTGAGTTTCCTTGAGAGCTGCTTGGAAGCCTGATGGTGTGTGAAGTTAGTGAGCCAAATGGAGTTGTTCTCCCACAAGAACCACTTGGCTTATCCTTTTTCAATATGCCCTTCACCAACATGCAGTGTTTCCTTGATTGAATTAGCTCTCACACCAATATTTGTGTCTAGAGCCTTTGCATTGAGGGCTATCTGAAAACGGCTGTGGCGCTGAAGTTGCCTGTGAATGTGGAGTTGGTGGCATGTGAAACCCGCATGCGGAGCATTCGTTTGTGTGGGATGCTCTACCAGGTTCATTCCTAGATAATGCACTCAAAGGGCACTAAGCATAGAGTGTGAAAACTGGGTTTCCTTGAGAGCTGCTTTGAAGCCTGATGGTGTGTGAAGTTAGTGAGCCAAATGGAGTTGTTCTCCCACAAGAACCACTCGGCTGATCCTTCTTCAATATTCCCTTCACCAACATGCAGTGTTTCCTTGGTTTAATTAGCTCTCACACCAATATTTGCGTCTAGAGCCTTTGCATTGAGGGCTATCTGAAAACGGCTGTGGCGCTGAAGTTGCCTGAGAATGTGGAGTTGGTGGCATGTGAAACCCGCATGTGGAGCATTCGTTTGTGTGGCATGTTCTACCAGGTTCATTCCTAGATAATGCACTCAAAGGGCACTAAGCATAGAGTGTGAAAACTGAGTTTCCTTGAGAGCTGCTTGGAAGCCTGATGGTGTGTGAAGTTAGTGAGCCAAATGGAGTTGTTCTCCCACAAGAACCACTCGGCTGATCCTTCTTCAATATGCCCTTCACCAACATGCAGTGTTTCCTTGATTGAATTAGCTCTCACACCAATATTTGCGTCTAGAGCCTTTGCATTGAGGGCTATCTGAAAACGGCTGTGGCGCTGAAGTTGCCTGTGAATGTGGAGTTGGTGGCATGTGAAACCCGCATGTGGAGCATTCGTTGGTGTGGGATGCTCTACCAGGTTCATTCCTAGATAATGCACTCAAAGGGCACTAAGCATAGAGTGTGAAAACTGAGTTTCCTTGAGAGCTGCTTGGAAGCCTGATGGTGTGTGAAGTTAGTGAGCCAAATGGAGTTGTTCTCCCACAAGAACCACTCGGCTGATCCTTCTTCAATATGCCCTTCACCAACATGCAGTGTTTCCTTGATTGAATTAGCTCTCACACCAATATTTGCGTCTAGAGCCTTTGCATTGAGGGCTATCTGAAAACGGCTGTGGCGCTGAAGTTGCCTGTGAATGTGGAGTTGGTGGCATGTGAAACCCGCATGTGGAGCATTCGTTTGTGTGGGATGCTCTACCAGGGTCATTCCTAGATAATGCACTCAAAGGGCACTAAGCATAGAGTGTGAAAACTGAGTTTCCTTGAGAGCTGCTTGGAAGCCTGATGGTGTGTGAAGTTAGTGAGCCAAATGGAGTTGTTCTCCCACAAGAACCACTCGGCTGATCCTTCTTCAATATGCCCTTCACCAACATGCAGTGTTTCCTTGATTGAATTAGCTCTTACACCAGTATTTGCGTCTAGAGCCTTTGCATTGAGGGCTATCTGAAAACGGCTGTGGCGCTGAAGTTGCCTGTGAATGTGGAGTTGGTGGCATGTGAAACCGTCATGTGGAGCATTCGTTTGTGTGGGATGTTCTACCAGGTTCATTCATAGATAATGCACTCAAAGGGCACTAAGCATAGAGTGTGAAAACTGAGTTTCCTTGAGAGCTGCTTGGAAGCTTGGTGGTGTGTGAAGTTAGTGAGCCAAATGGAGTTGTTCTCCCACAAGAACCACTCAGCTGATCCTTCTTCAATATGCCCTTCACCAACATGCAGTGTTTCCTTGATTGAATTAGCTCTCACACCAGTATTTGCGTCTAGAGCCATTGCATTGAGGGCTATCTGAAAACGGCTGTGGCGCTGAAGTTGCCTGTGAATGTGGAGTTGGTGGCATGTGAAACCGTCATGTGGAGCATTCGTTTGTGTGGGATGTTCTACCAGGTTCATTCCTAGATAATGCACTCAAAGGGCACTAAGCATAGAGTGTGAAAACTGAGTTTCCTTGAGAGCTGCTTGGAAGCCTGATGGTGTGTGAAGTTAGGGAGCCAAATGGAGTTGTTCTCCCACAAGAACAACTTGGCTGATCCTTTTTCAATATGCCCTTCACCAACATGCAGTGTTTCCTTGATTGAATTAGCTCTCACACCAGTATTTGCGTCTAGAGCCTTTGCATTGAGGGCTATCTGAAAACGGCTGTGGCGCTGAAGTTGCCTGTGAATGTGGAGTTGGTGGCACGTGAAACCCGCATGTGGAGCATTCGTTTGTGTGGGATGCTCTACCAGATTCATTCCTAGATAATGCACTCAAAGGGCACTAAGCATAGAGTGTGAAAACTGAGTTTCCTTGAGAGCTGCTTGGAAGCCTGATGGTGTGTAAAGTTAGTGAGCCAAATGGAGTTGTTCTCCCACAAGAACCACTCGGCTGATCCTTCTTCAATATGCCCTTCAATATCCTTCTTCACCAACATGCAGTGTTTCCTTGATTGAATTAGCTCTCACACCAATATTTGCGTCTAGAGCCTTTGCATTGAGGGCTATCTGAAAACGGCTGTGGCGCTGAAGTTGCCTGTGAATGTGGAGTTGGTGGCATGTGAAACCCGCATGCGGAGCATTCGTTTGTGTGGGATGCTCACCAAGCTTCATTTCAGTCCTAGGCACTCAAAGGGCACTAAGCATAGAGTGTGAAAACTGAGTTTCCTTGAGAGCTGCTTGGAAGCATGATGGTGTGTGAAGTTAGTGAGCCAAATGGAGTTGTTCTCCCACAAGAACCACTCAGCTGATCCTTCCTCAAAATGCCCTTCACCAACATGCAGTGTTTCCTTGATTGAATTAGCTCTCACACAAATATTTGCGTCTAGAGCCTTTGCATTGAGGGCTATCTGAAAACGGCTGTGGCGCTGAAGTTGCCTGAGAATGTGGAGTTGGTTGCATGTGAAACCCGCATGTGGAGCATTCGTTTGTGTAGGATGCTCTACCAGGTTCATTCCTAGATAATGCACTCAAAGGGCACTAAGCATAGAGTGTGAAAACTGAGTTTCCTTGAGAGCTGCTTGGAAGCCTGATGGTGTGTGAAGTTAGTGAGCCAAATGGAGTTGTTCTCCCACAAGAACCACTCGGCTATTTGTGTCTAGAGCCTTTGCATTGAGGGCTATCTTAAAATGGCTGTGGCGCTGAAGTTGTCTGAGAATGTGGAGTTGGTGGCATGTGAAACCCGCATGTGGAGCATTCGTTTGTGTGGGATGCTCTACCAGGTTCATTCCTAGATAATGCACTCAAAGGGCACTAAGCATAGAGTGTGAAAACTGAGTTTCCTTGAGAGCTGCTTGGAAGCCTGATGGTGTGTGAAGTTAGTGAGCCAAATGGAGTTGTTCTCCCACAAGAACCACTCGGCTGATCCTTCTTCAATATGCCCTTCACCAACATGCAGTGTTTCCTTGATTGAATTAGCTCTCACACAAATATTTGCGTCTAGAGCCTTTGCATTGAGGGCTATCTGAAAACGGCTGTGGCGCTGAAGTTGCCTGTGAATGTGGAGTTGGTGGCATGTGAAACCCGCATGTGGAGCAGTCGTTTTTCTGGGATGCTCTACCAGGTTCATTTCAGTCCTAGGCACTCAAAGGGCACTAAGCATAGAGTGTGAAAACTGAGTTTCCTTGAGAGCTGCTTGGAAGCCTGATGGTGTGTGAAGTTAGTGAGCCAAATGGAGTTGTTCTCCCACAAGAACCACTCGGCTGATCCTTCTTCAATATGCCCTTCACCAACATGCAGTGTTTCCTTGATTGAATTAGCTCTGACACCAATATTTGCGTCTAGAGCCTTTGCATTGAGGGCTATCTGAAAACGGCTGTGGCGCTGAAGTTGCCTGTCAATGTGGAGTTGGTGGCATGTGAAACCCGCATGTGGAGCATTCGTTTGTGTGGGATGCTCACCAAGCTTCATTTCAGTCCTAGGCACTCAAAGGGCACTAAGAATAGAGTGTGAAAACTGAATATCCTTGAGAGCTGCTTGGAAGCCTGATGGTGTGTGAAGTTAGTGAGCCAAATGGAGTTGTTCTCCCACAAGAACCACTCGGCTGATCCTTCTTCAATATGTATCTGAAAACGGCTGTGGCGCTGAAGTTGCCTGTGAATGTGGAGTTGGTGGCATTGTGAGAACCCGCATGTGGAGCATTCGTTTTTCTGGGATGCTCTACCAGGTTCATTCCTAGATAATGCACTCAAAGGGGCACTAAGCATAGAGTGTGAAAACTGAGTTTCCTTGAGAGCTGGCTTGGAAGCCTGATGGTGTGTGAAGTTAGTGAGCCAAATGGAGTTGTGCTCCCACAAAAAACCACTCGGCTGATCCTTCTTCAATATGCCTTCACCAACATGCAGTGTTTGCTTGATTGAATTTAGCTCTCACACAAATATTTGCGTGTAGAGCCTTTGCATTGAGGCTATCTGAAAAACGGCTGTGGCGCTGAAGTGTGCCTGAGAATGTGGAGTTGGTGGCATGTGAAACCCGCATGTGGAGCATTCGTTTGTGCGGGATGCTCACCAAGCTTCATTTCAGTCCTAGGCACTCAAAGGGCACTAAGCATAGAGCGTGAAAACTGGTTTCCTTGACGAGCTGCTTGGAGCCTGATGGTGTGTGAAGTTAGTGAGCCAAATGGAGTTGTTCTCCCACAAGAACCTATCGGCTATTTGTGTCTAGAGCCTTTGCATTGAGGGCTATCTGAAAACGGTTGTGGAGCTGAAGTTGTCTGAGAATGTGGAGTTGGTGGCATGTGAAACCCGCATGTGAAGCATTCGTTTTGTGTGGGATGGGTCTACCAGGCTTCATTCCTAGATAATGCACTCAAAAGGGCACTAAGCATAGCGTTTGAAAACTGAGTTTCCTTGAGAGCTGCTTGGATGCCTGATGGTGTGTGAAGTTAGTGAGCCAAATGGAGTTGTTCTCCCACAAGAACCACTCGGCTGATCCTTCTTCAATATGCCCTTCACCAACATGCAGTGTTTCCTTGATTGAATTAGCTCTCACACCAATATTTTTGCGTCTAGAGCCTTTGCATTGAGGGCTATCTGAAAACGGCTGTGGCGCCAAAGTTGCCTGTGATGTGGAGTTGGTGGCATGTGAAACCCGCATGTGAAGCATTCGTTTGTGTGGGATGCTCTACCAGGTTCATTTCACTCCTAGGCACTCAAAGGGCACTAAGCATTGAGTGTGAAAACTGAGTTTCCTTGAGAGCTGCTTGGCAGCCTGATGGTGTGTGAAGTTAGTGAAGCCAAATGGAGTTGTTCTCCCACAAGAAACCACTCGGCTGATCCTTCTTTAATATGCCCTTCACCAACATGCAGTGTTTCCTTGATTGAATTAGCTCTCACACAAATATTATGCGTCTAGAGCCTTTGCATTGAGGGCTATCTGAAACGGCTGTGGCGCTGAGAGTTGAGTGTGAAGTGTGGGAAGTGGTGCCATGTGAAACCCGCATGTGGAGCATTCGTTTGTGTGGGATGTTCTACCGAGGTTCATTCCTAGATAATGCACTCAAAGGGCACTAAGCATAGAGTGTGAAACTGATTTCCTTTAGAGCTGCTTGGAAGCCTGTTGGTGTGTGAAGTTAGTGAGCCAAATGGAGTTGTTCTCCCACAAGAACCACTCGGCTGATCCTTCTTCAATATGCCCTTCACCAACATGCAGTGTTTCCTTGATTGAATTAGCTCTCACACAAATATTTGCGTCTAGAGCCTTTGCATTGAGGGCTATCTGAAAACGGCTGTGGCGCTGAAGTTGCCTGTGAAACGTGGAGTTGGTGGCATGTGAACACCGCATGTGGAGCAGTCGTTTGTGTGGGATGCTCTACCAGGTTCATTTCAGTCCTAGGCACTCAAAGGGCACTAAGCATTAGAGTGTGAAAACTGAGTTTCCTTGAGAGCTGCTTGGAAGCCTGATGGTGTGTGAAGTTAGTGAGCCAAATGGAGTTGTTCTCCACAAGAACCACTCGGCTGATCCTTCTTCAATATGCCCTTCACCAACATTCAGTGTTTCCTTGATTGAATTAGCTCTCACACCAATTATTTGCGTCTAGAGCCCTTTGCATTGAGTGCTATCTGAAAACGGCTGTGACGCTGCAAGTTGCCTGTGAATGTGGAGTTGGTGGCATGTGAAACCCGCATGTGGAGCATTCGTTTGTGTGGGATGCTCACCAAGCTTCATTTCAGTCCTAGGCACTCAAAGGGCACTAAGCATAGAGTGTGAAAACTGAGTTTCCTTGAGAGCTGCTTGGAAGCCTGATGGTGTGTGAAGTTAGTGAGGCAAATGGAGTTGTTCTCCACAAGAACCACTCGGCTGATCCTTCTTCAATATGCCCTTCACCAACATGCAGTGTTTCCTTGATTGAATTAGCTCTCACACAAATATTTGCGGTCTAGAGGCCTTTGCATTGAGGGCTATCTGAAAACGGGCTGTGGCGCTGAAGTTGCCTGTGAATGTGGAGTTGGTGGCATGTGAGAACCGCCATGTGGAGCATTCGTTTCGTCTGGGATGCTCTACCAGGTTCATTCCTAGATAATGCACTCAAAGGGCACTAAGCATAGAGTGTTGAAAACTGAGGTTTCCTTGAGAGCTGCTTGGAAGCCTGATGGTGTGTGAAGTTAGTGAGCCAAATGGAGTTGTGCTCCCACAAAAAACCACTCGGCTGATCCTTCTTCATATGCCCCTTCACCAAACATGCAGTGTTTCCTTGATTGAATTAGCTCTCACACAATTATTTGCGTCTAGAGCCTTTGCATTGAGGGCTATATGAAAACGGCTGTGGCGCTGAAGTTGCCTGTGAATGTGGAGTTGGTGGCATGTGAAACCCGCATGTGGAGCATTCGTTTGTGTGGGATGCTCTACCAGGTTCATTTCAGTCCTAGGCACTCAAAGGGCACTAAGCATAGAGTGTGAAAACTGAGTTTCCTTTGAGAGCTGTATTTGGAAGCCTGATGGTGTGTGAAGTTAGTGCAGCCAAATGGAGTTGTTCTCCACAAGAACCACTCGGCTGATCCTTCTTCAATATGCCCTTCACCAACATGCAGTGTTTCCTTGATTGAATTAGCTCTCACACCAATATTTGCGTCTAGAGCCTTTGCATTGAGGGGCTATGCTGAAAACGGCTGTGGTGCTGAAGTTGCCTGAGAATGTGGAGCTTGGTTGCATGTGAAACCCGCATGTGGAGCATTCGTTTGTGTGGGATGCTCTACCAGGTTCATTCCTATATAATGCACTCAAAGGGCACTAAGCATAGAGTGTGAAAACTGAGTTTCCTTGAGAGCTGCTTGGAAGCCTGATGGGTGTGTGAAGTTAGTGAGCCAAATTGGAGTTGTTCTCCCACAAGAACCACTCGGCTGATCCTTCTTCAATATGCCCTTCACCAACATGCAGTGTTTCCTTGATTGAATTAGCTCTCACACCAATATTTGCGTCTAGAGCCTTTGCATTGAGTGCTATCTGAAAACGGCTGTGCGCTGAAGTTGCCTGTGAATGTGGAGTTGGTGGCATGTGAAACCCGCATGTGGAGCATTCGTTTGTGTGGGATGCTCACCAAGCTTCATTTCAGTCCTAGGCACTCAAAGGGCACTAAGCATAGAGTGTGAAAACTAAGTTTCCTTGAGAGCTGCTTGGAAGCCTGATGGTGTGTGAAGTTAGTGAGCCAAATGGAGTTGTTCTCCCACAAGAACCACTCGGCTGATCCTTCTTCAATATGCCCTTCACCAACATGCAGTGTTTCCTTGATTGAATTAGCTCTCACACAAATATTTGCGTCTAGAGCCTTTGCATTGAGGGCTATCTGAAAACGGCTGTGGCGCTGAAGTTGCCTGTGAATGTGGAGTTGGTGGCATGTGAAACCCGCATGTGGAGCATTCGTTTGTCTGGGATGCTCTACCAGGTTCATTCCTAGATAATGCACTCAAAGGGCACTAAGCATAGAGTGTGAAAACTGAGTTTCCTTGAGAGCTGCTTGGAAGCCTGATGGTGTGTGAAGTTAGTGAGCCAAATGGAGTTGTGCTCCCACAAAAAACCACTCGGCTGATCCTTCTTCAATATGCCCTTCACCAACATGCAGTGTTTCCTTGATTGAATTAGCTCTCACACAAATATTTGCGTCTAGAGCCTTTGCATTGAGGGCTATCTGAAAACGGCTGTGGCGCTGAAGTTGCCTGTGAATGTGGAGTTGGTGGCATGTGAAACCCGCATGTGGAGCAGTCGTTTGTGTGGGATGCTCTACCAGGTTCATTTCAGTCCTAGGCACTCAAAGGGCACTAAGCATAGAGTGTGAAAACTGAGTTTCCTTGAGAGCTGCTTGGAAGCCTGATGGTGTGTGAAGTTAGTGAGCCAAATGGAGTTGTTCTCCCACAAGAACCACTCGGCTGATCCTTCTTCAATATGCCCTTCACCAACATTCAGTGTTTCCTTGATTGAATTAGCTCTCACACCAATATTTGCGTCTAGAGCCTTTGCATTGAGTGCTATCTGAAAACGGCTGTGACGCTGAAGTTGCCTGTGAATGTGGAGTTGGTGGCATGTGAAACCCGCATGTGGAGCATTCGTTTGTGTGGGATGCTCACCAAGCTTCATTTCAGTCCTAGGCACTCAAAGGGCACTAAGCATAGAGTGTGAAAACTGAGTTTCCTTGAGAGCTGCTTGGAAGCCTGATGGTGTGTGAAGTTAGTGAGCCAAATGGAGTTGTTCTCCCACAAGAACCACTCGGCTGATCCTTCTTCAATATGCCCTTCACCAACATGCAGTGTTTCCTTGATTGAATTAGCTCTCACACAAATATTTGCGTCTAGAGCCTTTGCATTGAGGGCTATCTGAAAACGGCTGTGGCGCTTGTATTTGCCTGTGAATTTGTTGTTGTGGCATGTGACACCCCAGGTGAAGAATCGTTGCCTCTGAGCCAGCGGTTCGAGCTGGCATGTGAACCGCATGGGCATTCGTTTGTCTGGGATGCTCTACCAGGTTCATTCCTAGATAATGCACTCAAAGGGCACTAAGCATAGAGTGTGAAAACTGAGTTTCCTTGAGAGCTGCTTGGAAGCCTGATGGTGTGTGAAGTTAGTGAGCCAAATGGAGTTGTGCTCCCACAAAAAACCACTCGGCTGATCCTTCTTCAATATGCCCTTCACCAACATGCAGTGTTTCCTTGATTGAATTAGCTCTCACACAATTATTTGCGTCTAGAGCCTTTGCATTGAGGGCTATATGAAAACGGCTGTGGCGCTGAAGTTGCCTGTGAATGTGGAGTTGGTGGCATGTGAAACCCGCATGTGGAGCATTCGTTTGTGTGGGATGCTCTACCAGGTTCATTTCAGTCCTAGGCACTCAAAGGGCACTAAGCATAGAGTGTGAAAACTGAGTTTCCTTGAGAGCTGTTTGGAAGCCTGATGGTGTGTGAAGTTAGTGAGCCAAATGGAGTTGTTCTCCCACAAGAACCACTCGGCTGATCCTTCTTCAATATGCCCTTCACCAACATGCAGTGTTTCCTTGATTGAATTAGCTCTCACACCAATATTTGCGTCTAGAGCCTTTGCATTGAGGGCTATCTGAAAACGGCTGTGGTGCTGAAGTTGCCTGAGAATGTGGAGTTGGTTGCATGTGAAACCCGCATGTGGAGCATTCGTTTGTGTGGGATGCTCTACCAGGTTCATTCCTATATAATGCACTCAAAGGGCACTAAGCATAGAGTGTGAAAACTGAGTTTCCTTGAGAGCTGCTTGGAAGCCTGATGGTGTGTGAAGTTAGTGAGCCAAATGGAGTTGTTCTCCCACAAGAACCACTCGGCTGATCCTTCTTCAATATGCCCTTCACCAACATGCAGTGTTTCCTTGATTGAATTAGCTCTCACACCAATATTTGCGTCTAGAGCCTTTGCATTGAGTGCTATCTGAAAACGGCTGTGGCGCTGAAGTTGCCTGTGAATGTGGAGTTGGTGGCATGTGAAACCCGCATGTGGAGCATTCGTTTGTGTGGGATGCTCACCAAGCTTCATTTCAGTCCTAGGCACTCAAAGGGCACTAAGCATAGAGTGTGAAAACTAAGTTTCCTTGAGAGCTGCTTGGAAGCCTGATGGTGTGTGAAGTTAGTGAGCCAAATGGAGTTGTTCTCCCACAAGAACCACTCGGCTGATCCTTCTTCAATATGCCCTTCACCAACATGCAGTGTTTCCTTGATTGAATTAGCTCTCACACAAATATTTGCGTCTAGAGCCTTTGCATTGAGGGCTATCTGAAAACGGCTGTGGCGCTGAAGTTGCCTGTGAATGTGGAGTTGGTGGCATGTGAAACCCGCATGTGGAGCATTCGTTTGTCTGGGATGCTCTACCAGGTTCATTCCTAGATAATGCACTCAAAGGGCACTAAGCATAGAGTGTGAAAACTGAGTTTCCTTGAGAGCTGCTTGGAAGCCTGATGGTGTGTGAAGTTAGTGAGCCAAATGGAGTTGTGCTCCCACAAAAAACCACTCGGCTGATCCTTCTTCAATATGCCCTTCACCAACATGCAGTGTTTCCTTGATTGAATTAGCTCTCACACAAATATTTGCGTCTAGAGCCTTTGCATTGAGGGCTATCTGAAAACGGCTGTGGCGCTGAAGTTGCCTGTGAATGTGGAGTTGGTGGCATGTGAAACCCGCATGTGGAGCATTCGTTTGTGTGGGATGCTCTACCAGGTTCATTTCAGTCCTAGGCACTCAAAGGGCACTAAGCATAGAGTGTGAAAACTGAGTTTCCTTGAGAGCTGTTTGGAAGCCTGATGGTGTGTGAAGTTAGTGAGCCAAATGGAGTTGTTCTCCCACAAGAACCACTCGGCTGATCCTTCTTCAATATGCCCTTCACCAACATGCAGTGTTTCCTTGATTGAATTAGCTCTCACACCAATATTTGCGTCTAGAGCCTTTGCATTGAGGGCTATCTGAAAACGGCTGTGGTGCTGAAGTTGCCTGAGAATGTGGAGTTGGTTGCATGTGAAACCCGCATGTGGAGCATTCGTTTGTGTGGGATGCTCTACCAGGTTCATTCCTATATAATGCACTCAAAGGGCACTAAGCATAGAGTGTGAAAACTGAGTTTCCTTGAGAGCTGCTTGGAAGCCTGATGGTGTGTGAAGTTAGTGAGCCAAATGGAGTTGTTCTCCCACAAGAACCACTCGGCTATTTGTGTCTAGAGCCTTTGCAATGAGGGCTATCTGAAAACGGCTGTGGCGCTGAAGTTGTCTGAGAATGTGGAGTTGGTGGCATGTGAAACCCGCATGTGGAGCATTCGTTTGTGTGGGATGCTCTACCAGGTTCATTCCTAGATAATGCACTCAAAGGGCACTAAGCATAGAGTGTGAAAACTGAGTTTCCTTGAGAGCTGCTTGGAAGCCTGTTGGTGTGTGAAGTTAGTGAGCCAAATGGAGTTGTTCTCCCACAGGAACTACTCGGCTGATCCTTCTTCAATATGCCCTTCACCAACATGCAGTGTTTCCTTGATTGAATTAGCTCTCACACTAATATTTGTGTCTAGAGCCTTTGCAATGAGGGCTATCTGAAAACGGCTGTGGCGCTGAAGTTGCCTGTGAATGTGGAGTTGGTGGCATGTGAAACCCGCATGTGGAGCATTCGTTTGTGTGGGGTGCTCACCAAGCTTCATTTCAGTCCTAGGCACTCAAAGGGCACTAAGCATAGAGTGTGAAAACTAAGTTTCCTTGAGAGCTGCTTGGAAGCCTGATGGTGTGTGAAGTTAGTGAGCCAAATGGAGTTGTTCTCCCACAAGAACCACTCGGCTGATCCTTCTTCAATATGCCCTTCACCAACATGCAGTGTTTCCTTGATTGAATTAGCTCTCACACAAATATTTGCGTCTAGAGAATTTGCATTGAGGGCTATCTGAAAACGGCTGTGGCGCTGAAGTTGCCTGTGAATGTGGAGTTGGTGGCATGTGAAACCCGCATGTGGAGCATTCGTTTTTCTGGGATGCTCTACCAGGTTCATTCCTAGATAATGCACTCAAAGGGCACTAAGCATAGAGTGTGAAAACTGAGTATCCTTGAGAGCTGCTTGGAAGCCTGATGGTGTGTGAAGTTAGTGAGCCAAATGGAGTTGTGCTCCCACAAAAAACCACTCGGCTGATCCTTCTTCAATATGCCCTTCACCAACATGCAGTGTTTGCTTGATTGAATTAGCTCTCACACAAATATTTGCGTGTAGAGCCTTTGCATTGAGGGCTATCTGAAAACACCTGTGGCGCTGAAGTTGCCTGTCAATGTGGAGTTGGTGGCATGTGAAACCCGCATGTGGAGCATTCGTTTGTGCGGGATGCTCACCAAGCTTCATTTCAGTCCTAGGCACTCAAAGGGCACTAAGCATAGAGCGTGAAAACTGGGTTTCCTTGAGAGCTGCTTGGAAGCCTGATGGTGTGTGAAGTTAGTGAGCCAAATGGAGTTGTTCTCCCACAAGAACCTATCGGCTATTTGTGTCTAGAGCCTTTGCATTGAGGGCTATCTGAAAACGGTTGTGGTGCTGAAGTTGTCTGAGAATGTGGAGTTGGTGGCATGTGAAACCCGCATGTGAAGCATTCGTTTGTGTGGGATGGTCTACCAGGTTCATTCCTAGATAATGCACTCAAAGGGCACTAAGCATAGCGTTTGAAAACTGAGTTTCCTTGAGAGCTGCTTGGATGCCTGATGGTGTGTGAAGTTAGTGAGCCAAATGGAGTTGTTCTCCCACAAGAACCACTCGGCTGATCCTTCTTCAATATGCCCTTCACCAACATGCAGTGTTTCCTTGATTGAATTAGCTCTCACACCAATATTTGCGTCTAGAGCCTTTGCATTGAGGGCTATCTGAAAACGGCTGTGGCGCCAAAGTTGCCTGTGATGTGGAGTTGGTGGCATGTGAAACCCGCATGTGAAGCATTCCTTTGTGTGGGATGCTCTACCAGGTTCATTTCACTCCTAGGCACTCAAAGGGCACTAAGCATTGAGTGTGAAAACTGAGTTTCCTTGAGAGCTGCTTGGAAGCCTGATGGTGTGTGAAGTTAGTGAGCCCAATGGAGTTGTTCTCCCACAAGAACCACTCGGCTGATCCTTCTTTAATATGCCCTTCACCAACATGCAGTGTTTCCTTGATTGAATTAGCTCTCACACAAATATTTGCGTCTAGAGCCTTTGCATTGAGGGCTATCTGAAAACGGCTGTGGCGCTGAAGTTGAGTGTGAATGTGGAGTAGGTGGCATGTGAAACCCGCATGTGGAGCATTCGTTTGTGTGGGATGTTCTACCAGGTTCATTCCTAGATAATGCACTCAAAGGGCACTAAGCATAGAGTGTGAAAACTGAGTTTCCTTTAGAGCTGCTTGGAAGCCTGATGGTGTGTGAAGTTAGTGAGCCAAATGGAGTTGTTCTCCCACAAGAACCACTCGGCTGATCCTTCTTCAATATGCCCTTCACCAACATGCAGTGTTTCCTTGATTGAATTAGCTCTCACACAAATATTTGCGTCTAGAGCCTTTGCATTGAGGGCTATCTGAAAACGGCTGTGGCGCTGAAGTTGCCTGTGAATGTGGAGTTGGTGGCATGTGAAACCCGCATGTGGAGCAGTCGTTTGTGTGGGATGCTCTACCAGGTTCATTTCAGTCCTAGGCACTCAAAGGGCACTAAGCATAGAGTGTGAAAACTGAGTTTCCTTGAGAGCTGCTTGGAAGCCTGATGGTGTGTGAAGTTAGTGAGCCAAATGGAGTTGTTCTCCCACAAGAACCACTCGGCTGATCCTTCTTCAATATGCCCTTCACCAACATTCAGTGTTTCCTTGATTGAATTAGCTCTCACACCAATATTTGCGTCTAGAGCCTTTGCATTGAGTGCTATCTGAAAACGGCTGTGGCGCTGAAGTTGCCTGTGAATGTGGAGTTGGTGGCATGTGAAACCCGCATGTGGAGCATTCGTTTGTGTGGGATGCTCACCAAGCTTCATTTCAGTCCTAGGCACTCAAAGGGCACTAAGCATAGAGTGTGAAAACTAAGTTTCCTTGAGAGCTGCTTGGAAGCCTGATGGTGTGTGAAGTTAGTGAGCCAAATGGAGTTGTTCTACCACAAGAACCACTCGGCTGATCCTTCTTCAATATGCCCTTCACCAACATGCAGTGTTTCCTTGATTGAATTAGCTCTCACACAAATATTTGCGTCTAGAGCCTTTGCATTGAGGGCTATCTGAAAACGGCTGTGGCGCTGAAGTTGCCTGTGAATGTGGAGTTGGTGGCATGTGAAACCCGCATGTGGAGCATTCGTTTGTCTGGGATGCTCTACCAGGTTCATTCCTAGATAATGCACTCAAAGGGCACTAAGCATAGAGTGTGAAAACTGAGTTTCCTTGAGAGCTGCTTGGAAGCCTGATGGTGTGTGAAGTTAGTGAGCCAAATGGAGTTGTGCTCCCACAAAAAACCACTCGGCTGATCCTTCTTCAATATGCCCTTCACCAACATGCAGTGTTTCCTTGATTGAATTAGCTCTCACACAAATATTTGCGTCTAGAGCCTTTGCATTGAGGGCTATCTGAAAACGGCTGTGGCGCTGAAGTTGCCTGTGAATGTGGAGTTGGTGGCATGTGAAACCCGCATGTGGAGCATTCGTTTGTGTGGGATGCTCTACCAGGTTCATTTCAGTCCTAGGCACTCAAAGGGCACTAAGCATAGAGTGTGAAAACTGAGTTTCCTTGAGAGCTGTTTGGAAGCCTGATGGTGTGTGAAGTTAGTGAGCCAAATGGAGTTGTTCTCCCACAAGAACCACTCGGCTGATCCTTCTTCAATATGCCCTTCACCAACATGCAGTGTTTCCTTGATTGAATTAGCTCTCACACCAATATTTGCGTCTAGAGCCTTTGCATTGAGGGCTATCTGAAAACGGCTGTGGTGCTGAAGTTGCCTGAGAATGTGGAGTTGGTTGCATGTGAAACCCGCATGTGGAGCATTCGTTTGTGTGGGATGCTCTACCAGGTTCATTCCTAGATAATGCACTCAAAGGGCACTAAGCATAGAGTGTGAAAACTGAGTTTCCTTGAGAGCTGCTTGGAAGCCTGATGGTGTGTGAAGTTAGTGAGCCAAATGGAGTTGTTCTCCCACAAGAACCACTCGGCTGATCCTTCTTCAATATGCCCTTCACCAACATGCAGTGTTTCCTTGATTGAATTAGCTCTCACACCAATATTTGCGTCTAGAGCCTTTGCATTGAGTGCTATCTGAAAACGGCTGTGGCGCTGAAGTTGCCTGTCAATGTGGAGTTGGTGGCATGTGAAACCCGCATGTGGAGCATTCGTTTGTGTGGGATGCTCACCAAGCTTCATTTCAGTCCTAGGCACTCAAAGGGCACTAAGCATAGAGTGTGAAAACTAAGTTTCCTTGAGAGCTGCTTGGAAGCCTGATGGTGTGTGAAGTTAGGGAGCCAAATGGAGTTGTTCTCCCACAAGAACCACTCGGCTGATCCTTCTTCAATATGCCCTTCACCAACATGCAGTGTTTCCTTGATTGAATTAGCTCTCACACCAATATTTGCGTCTAGAGCCTTTGCATTGAGGGCTATCTGAAAACGGCTGTGGCGCTGAAGTTGCCTGTGAATGTGGAGTTGGTGGCATGTGAAACCCGCATGTGGAGCATTCGTTTGTCTGGGATGCTCTACCAGGTTCATTCCTAGATAATGCACTCAAAGGGCACTAAGCATAGAGAGTGAAAACTGAGTTTCCTTGAGAGCTGCTTGGAAGCCTGATGGTGTGTGAAGTTAGTGAGCCAAATGGAGTTGTGCTCCCACAAAGAACCACTCGGCTGATCCTTCTTCAATATGCCCTTCACCAACATGCAGTGTTTCCTTGATTGAATTAGCTCTCACACCAATATTTGCGTCTAGAGCCTTTGCATTGAGGGCTATCTGAAAACGGCTGTGGCACTGAAGTTGCCTGTGAATGTGGAGTTGGTGGCATGTGAAACCCGCATGTGGAGCATTCGTTTGTGTGGGATGCTCTACCAGGTTCATTTCAGTCCTAGGCACTTAAAGGGCACTAAGCATAGAGTGTGAAAACTGAGTTTCCTTGAGAGCTGTTTGGAAGCCTGATGGTGTGTGAAGTTAGTGAGCCAAATGGAGTTGTTCTACCACAAGAACCACTCGGCTGATCCTTCTTCAATATGCCCTTCACCAACATGCAGTGTTTCCTTGATTGAATTAGCTCTCACACCAATATTTGCGTCTAGAGCCTTTGCATTGAGGGCTATCTGAAAACGGCTGTGGTGCTGAAGTTGCCTGAGAATGTGGAGTTGGTGGCATGTGAAACCCGCATGTGGAGCATTCGTTTGTGTGGGATGCTCTACCAGGTTCATTCCTATATAATGCACTCAAAGGGCACTAAGCATAGAGTGTGAAAACTGAGTTTCCTTGAGAGCTGCTTGGAAGCCTGATGGTGTGTGAAGTTAGTGAGCCAAATGGAGTTGTTCTCCCACAAGAACCACTCGGCTATTTGTGTCTAGAGCCTTTGCAATGAGGGCTATCTGAAAACGGCTGTGGCGCTGAAGTTGTCTGAGAATGTGGAGTTGGTGGCATGTGAAACCCGCATGTGGAGCATTCGTTTGTGTGGGATGCTCTACCAGGTTCATTCCTAGATAATGCACTCAAAGGGCACTAAGCATAGAGTGTGAAAACTAAGTTTCCTTGAGAGCTGCTTGGAAGCCTGATGGTGTGTGAAGTTAGTGAGCCAAATGGAGTTGTTCTCCCACAAGAACCACTCAGCTGATCCTTCTTCAATATGCCCTTCACCAACATGCAGTGTTTCCTTGATTGAATTAGCTCTCACACTAATATTTGTGTCTAGAGCCTGTGCAATGAGGGCTATCTGAAAACGGCTGTGGCGCTGAAGTTGCCTGTGAATGTGGAGTTGGTGGCATGTGAAACCCGCATGTGGAGCATTCGTTTGTGTGGGGTGCTCACCAAGCTTCATTTCAGTCCTAGGCACTCAAAGGGCACTAAGCATAGAGTGTGAAAACTAAGTTTCCTTGAGAGCTGCTTGGAAGCCTGATGGTGTGTGAAGTTAGTGAGCCAAATGGAGTTGTTCTCCCACAAGAACCACTCAGCTGATCCTTCTTCAATATGCCCTTCACCAACATGCAGTGTTTCCTTGATTGAATTAGCTCTCACACTAATATTTGTGTCTAGAGCCTTTGCAATGAGGGTTATCTGAAAACGGCTGTGGCGCTGAAGTTGCCTGTTAATGTGGAGTTGGTGGCATGTGAAACCCGCATGTGCAGCATTCGTTTGTGTGGGATGCTCTACCAGGTTCATTTCAGTCCTAGGCACTCAAAGGGCACTAAGCATAAAGTGTGAAAACTGAGTTCCTTGAGAGCTGCTTGGAAGCCTGATGGTGTGTGAAGTTAGTGAGCCAAATGGAGTTGTTCTACCACAAGAACCACTCGGCTGATCCTTCTTCAATATACCCTTCACCCACATGCAGTGTTTCCTTGATTGAATTAGCTCTCACACCAATATTTGCGTCTAGAACCTTTGCATTGAAGGCTATCTGAAAACGGCTGTGGCGCTGAAGTTGCCTGTGAATGTGGAGTTGGTGGCATGTGAAACCCACATGTGGAGCATTCGTTTGTGTGGGATGCTCTACCAGGTTCATTCCTAGATAATGCACTCAAAGGGCACTAAGCATAGAGTGTGAAAACTGAGTTTCCTTGAGAGCTGTTTGGAAGCCTGATGGTGTGTGAAGTTAGTGAGCCAAATGGAGTTGTTCTCCCACAAGAACCACTCGGCTGATCCTTCTTCAATATGCCCTTCACCAACATGCAGTGTTTCCTTGATTGAATTAGCTCTCACACCAGTATTTGCGTCTAGAGCCTTTGCATTGAGGGCTATCTGAAAACGGCTGTGGCGCTGAAGTTGCCTGTGAATGTGGAGTTGGTGGCATGTGAAACCCGCATGTGGAGCATTCGTTTGTGTGGGATGCTCTACCAGGTTCATTTCAGTCCTAGGCACTCAAAGGGCACTAAGCATAAAGTGTGAAAACTGAGTTTCCTTGAGAGCTGCTTGGAAGCCTGATGGTGTGTGAAGTTAGTGAGCCAAATGGAGTTGTTCTCCCACAAGAACCACTCGGCTGATCCTTCTTCAATATGCCCTTCACCCACATGCAGTGTTTCCTTGATTGAATTAGCTCTGACACCTATATTTGTGTCTAGAGCCTTTGCATTGAGGGCTATCTGAAAACGGCTGTGGCGCTGAAGTTGCCTGTGAATGTGGAGTTGGTGGCATGTGAAACCCGCATGTGGAGCATTCGTTTGATTGTGATGCTCTACCAGGTTCATTCCTAGATAATGCACTCAAAGGGCACTAAGCATAGAGTGTGAAAACTGAGTTTCCTTGAGAGCTGCTTGGAAGCCTGATGGTGTGTGAAGTTCGTGAGCCAAATGGAGTTGTTCTCCCACAAGAACCACTCGGCTATTTGTGTCTAGAGCCTTTGCATTGAGGGCTATCTTAAAACGGCTGTGGCGCTGAAGTTGTCTGAGAATGTGGAGTTGGTGGCACGTGAAACCCGCATGTGGAGCATTCGTTTGTGTGGGATGCTCTACCAGGTTCATTCCTAGATAATGCACTCAAAGGACACTAAGCATAGAGTGTGAAAACTGAGTTTCCTTGAGAGCTGCTTGGAAGCCTGATAGTGTGTGTAGTTAGTGAGCCAAATGTAGTTGTTCTCCCACAAGAACCACTCGGCTGATCCTTCTTCAATATGCTCTTCACCAACATGCAGTGTTTCCTTGATTGAATTAGCTCTCTCACCAATATTTGCGTCTAGAGCCTTTGCATTGAGGGCTATCTGAAAACGGTTGTGGCGCTGAAGTTGCCTGTTAATGTGGAGTTGGTGGCATGTGAAACCCGCATGTGGAGCATTCGTTTTTGTGGGATGCTCTACCAGGTTCATTTCAGTCCTAGGCACTCAAAGGGCACTAAGCATAGAGTGTGAAAACTGAGTTTCCTTGAGAGCTGCTTGGAAGCCTGATGGTGTGTGAAGTTAGTGAGCCAAATGGAGTTGTGCTCCCACAAAAAACCACTCGGCTGATCCTTCTTCAATATGCCCTTCACCAACATGCAGTGTTTCCTTGATTGAATTAGCTCTCACACAAATATTTGCGTCTAGAGCCTTTGCATTGAGGGCTATCTGAAAACGGCTGTGGCGCTGAAGTTGCCTGTGAATGTGGAGTTGGTGGCATGTGAAACCCGCATGTGGAGCATTCGTTTGTGTGGGATGCTCTACCAGGTTCATTTCAGTCCTAGGCACTCAAAGGGCACTAAGCATAGAGTGTGAAAACTGAGTTTCCTTGAGAGCTGTTTGGAAGCCTGATGGTGTGTGAAGTTAGTGAGCCAAATGGAGTTGTTCTCCCACAAGAACCACTCGGCTGATCCTTCTTCAATATGCCCTTCACCAACATGCAGTGTTTCCTTGATTGAATTAGCTCTCACACCAATATTTGCGTCTAGAGCCTTTGCATTGAGGGCTATCTGAAAACGGCTGTGGTGCTGAAGTTGCCTGAGAATGTGGAGTTGGTTGCATGTGAAACCCGCATGTGGAGCATTCGTTTGTGTGGGATGCTCTACCAGGTTCATTCCTATATAATGCACTCAAAGGGCACTAAGCATAGAGTGTGAAAACTGAGTTTCCTTGAGAGCTGCTTGGAAGCCTGATGGTGTGTGAAGTTAGTGAGCCAAATGGAGTTGTTCTCCCACAAGAACCACTCGGCTATTTGTGTCTAGAGCCTTTGCAATGAGGGCTATCTGAAAACGGCTGTGGCGCTGAAGTTGTCTGAGAATGTGGAGTTGGTGGCATGTGAAACCCGCATGTGGAGCGTTCATTTGTGTGGGATGCTCTACCAGGTTCATTCCTAGATAATGCACTCAAAGGGCACTAAGCATAGAGTGTGAAAACTGAGTTTCCTTGAGAGCTGCTTGGAAGCCTGATGGTGTGTGAAGTTAGTGAGCCAAATGGAGTTGTTCTCCCACAGGAACCACTCGGCTGATCCTTCTTCAATATGCCCTTCACCAACATGCAGTGTTTCCTTGATTGAATTAGCTCTCACACTAATATTTGTGTCTAGAGCCTTTGCAATGAGGGCTATCTGAAAACGGCTGTGGCGCTGAAGTTGCCTGTGAATGTGGAGTTGGTGGCATGTGAAACCCGCATGTGGAGCATTCGTTTGTGTGGGGTGCTCACCAAGCTTCATTTCAGTCCTAGGCACTCAAAGGGCACTAAGCATAGAGTGTGAAAACTAAGTTTCCTTGAGAGCTGCTTGGAAGCCTGATGGTGTGTGAAGTTAGTGAGCCAAATGGAGTTGTTCTCCCACAAGAACCACTCAGCTGATCCTTCTTCAATATGCCCTTCACCAACATGCAGTGTTTCCTTGATTGAATTAGCTCTCACACTAATATTTGTGTCTAGAGCCTTTGCAATGAGGGCTATCTGAAAACGGCTGTGGCGCTGAAGTTGCCTGTGAATGTGGAGTTGGTGGCATGTGAAACCCGCATGTGGAGCATTCGTTTGTGTGGGGTGCTCACCAAGCTTCATTTCAGTCCTAGGCACTCAAAGGGCACTAAGCATAGAGTGTGAAAACTAAGTTTCCTTGAGAGCTGCTTGGAAGCCTGATGGTGTGTGAAGTTAGTGAGCCAAATGGAGTTGTTCTCCCACAAAAACCACTCAGCTGATCCTTCTTCAATATGCCCTTCACCAACATGCAGTGTTTCCTTGATTGAATTAGCTCTCACACTAATATTTGTGTCTAGAGCCTTTGCAATGAGGGCTATCTGAAAACGGCTGTGGCGCTGAAGTTGCCTGTTAATGTGGAGTTGGTGGCATGTGAAACCCGCATGTGCAGCATTCGTTTGTGTGGGATGCTCTACCAGGTTCATTTCAGTCCTAGGCACTCAAAGGGCACTAAGCATAAAGTGTGAAAACTGAGTTCCTTGAGAGCTGCTTGGAAGCCTGATGGTGTGTGAAGTTAGTGAGCCAAATGGAGTTGTTCTACCACAAGAACCACTCGGCTGATCCTTCTTCAATATACCCTTCACCAACATGCAGTGTTTCCTTGATTGAATTAGCTCTCACACCAATATTTGCGTCTAGAACCTTTGCATTGAAGGCTATCTGAAAACGGCTGTGGCGCTGAAGTTGCCTGTGAATGTGGAGTTGGTGGCATGTGAAACCCACATGTGGAGCATTCGTTTGTGTGGGATGCTCTACCAGGTTCATTCCTAGATAATGCACTCAAAGGGCACTAAGCATAGAGTGTGAAAACTGAGTTTCCTTGAGAGCTGTTTGGAAGCCTGATGGTGTGTGAAGTTAGTGAGCCAAATGGAGTTGTTCTCCCACAAGAACCACTCGGCTGATCCTTCTTCAATATGCCCTTCACCAACATGCAGTGTTTCCTTGATTGAATTAGCTCTCACACCAATATTTGCGTCTAGAGCCTTTGCATTGAGGGCTATCTGAAAACGGCTGTGGCGCTGAAGTTGCCTGAGAATGTGGAGTTGGTGGCATGTGAAACCCGCATGTGGAGCATTCGTTTGTGTGGGATGCTCTACCAGGTTCATTCCTAGATAATGCACTCAAAGGGCACTAAGCATAGAGTGTGAAAACTGAGTTTCCTTGAGAGCTGCTTGGAAGCCTGATGGTGTGTGAAGTTAGTGAGCCAAATGGAGTTGTTCTCCCACAAGAACCACTCGGCTGATCCTTCTTCAATATGCCCTTAACCAACATGCAGTGTTTCCTTGATTGAATTAGCTCTCACACCAATATTTGTGTCTAGAGCCTTTGCATTGAGGGCTATCTGAAAACGGCTGTGGCACTGAAGTTGCCTGTGAATGTGGAGTTGGTGGCATGTGAAACCCGCATGTGGAGCATTCGTTTGTGTGGGATGCTCTACCAGGTTCATTTCAGTCCTAGGCACTCAAAGGGCACTAAGCATAAAGTGTGAAAACTGAGTTTCCTTGAGAGCTGCTTGGAAGCCTGATGGTGTGTGAAGTTAGTGAGCCAAATGGAGTTGTTCTCCCACAAGAACCACTCGGCTGATCCTTCTTCAATATGCCCTTCACCCACATGCAGTGTTTCCTTGATTGAATTAGCTCTGACACCTATATTTGTGTCTAGAGCCTTTGCATTGTGGGCTATCTGAAAACGGCTGTGGCGCTGAAGTTGCCTGTGAATGTGGAGTTGGTGGCATGTGAAACCCGCATGTGGAGCATTCGTTTGATTGTGATGCTCTACCAGGTTCATTCCTAGATAATGCACTCAAAGGGCACTAAGCATAGAGTGTGAAAACTGAGTTCCTTGAAAGCTGCTTGGAAGCCTGATGGTGTGTGAAGTTAGTGAGCCAAATGGAGTTGTTCTCCCACAAGAACCACTCGGCTATTTGTGTCTAGAGCCTTTGCATTGAGGGCTATCTTAAAACGGCTGTGGCGCTGAAGTTGTCTGAGAATGTGGAGTTGGTGGCACGTGAAACCCGCATGTGGAGCATTCGTTTGTGTGGGATGCTCTACCAGGTTCATTCCTAGATAATGCACTCAAAGGGCACTAAGCATAGAGTGTGAAAACTGAGTTTCCTTGAGAGCTGCTTGGAAGCCTGATAGTGTGTGAAGTTAGTGAGCCAAATGTAGTTGTTCTCCCACAAGAACCACTCGGCTGATCCTTCTTCAATATGCTCTTCACCAACATGCAGTGTTTCCTTGATTGAATTAGCTCTCTCACCAATATTTGCGTCTAGAGCCTTTGCATTGAGGGCTATCTGAAAACGGCTGTGGCGCTGAAGTTGCCTGTTAATGTGGAGTTGGTGGCATGTGAAACCCGCATGTGGAGCATTCGTTTTTGTGGGATGCTCTACCAGGTTCATTTCAGTCCTAGGCACTCAAAGGGCACTAAGCATAAAGTGTGAAAACTGAGTTTCCTTGAGAGCTGCTTGGAAGCCTGATGGTGTGTGAAGTTAGTGAGCCAAATGGAGTTGTTCTCCCACAAGAACCACTCGGCTGATCCTTCTTCAATATGCCCTTCACCAACATGCAGTGCTTCCTTGATTGAATTAGATCTCACACCAATATTTGCGTCTAGAGTCTTTGCATTGAGGGCTATTTGAAAACGGCTGTGGCGCTGAAGTTGCCTGAGAATGTGGAGTTGGTGGCATGTGAAACCCGCATGTGCAGCATTCGTTTGTGTGGGATGCTCTACCAGGTTCATTTCAGTCCTAGGCACTCAAAGGGCACTAAGCATAAAGTGTGAAAACTGAGTTTCCTTGAGAGCTGCTTGGAAGCCTGATGGTGTGTGAAGTTAGTGAGCCAAATGGAGTTGTTCTCCCACAAGAACCACTCGGCTGATCCTTCTTCAATATGCCCTTCACCAACATGCAGTGTTTCCTTGATTGAATTAGCTCTCACACCAATATTTGCGTCTAGAGCCTTTGCATTGAGGGCTATCTGAAAACGGCTGTGGCGCTGAAGTTGCCTGAGAATGTGGAGTTGGTGGCATGTGAAACCGGCATGTGGAGCATTCGTTTGTGTGGGATGCTCTACCAGGTTCATTCCTAGATAATGCACTCAAAGGGCACTAAGCATAGAGTGTGAAAACTGAGTTTCCTTGAGAGCTGCTTGGAAGCCTGATGGTGTGTGAAGTTAGTGAGCCAAATGGAGTTGTTCTCCCACAAGAACCACTCGGCTGATCCTTCTTCAATATGCCCTTCACCAACATGCAGTGTTTCCTTGATTGAATTAGCTCTGACACCTATATTTGTGTCTAGAGCCTTTGCATTGAGTGCGATCTGAAAACGGCTGTGGCGCTGAAGTTGCCTGTGAATGTGGAGTTGGTGGCATGTGAAACCCGCATGTGGAGCATTCGTTTGTGTGGGATGCTCTACCAGGTTCATTTCAGTCCCTGGCACTAAAAGGGCACTAAGCATAGAGTGTGAAAACTGAGTTTCCTTGAGAGCTTCTTGGAAGCCTGATGGTGTGTGAAGTTAGTGAGCCAAATGGAGTTGTTCTCCCACAAGAACCACTCGGCTGATCCTTCTTCAATATGCCCTTCACCAACATGCAGTGTTTCCTTGATTGAATTAGCTCTGACACCTATATTTGTGTCTAGAGCCTTTGCATTGAGGGCTATCTGAAAACGGCTGTGGCGCTGAAGTTGCCTGTGAATGTGGAGTTGGTGGCATGTGAAACCCGCATGTGGAGCAGTCGTTTGTGTGGGATGCTCTACCAGGTTCATTTCAGTCCTAGGCACTCAAAGGGCACTAAGCATAGAGTGTGAAAACTGAGTTTCCTTGAGAGCTGCTTGGAAGCCTGATGGTGTGTGAAGTTAGTGAGCCAAATGGAGTTGTTCTCCCACAAGAACCACTAGTCTGATCCTTCTTCAACATGCCCTTTACCAACATGCAGTGTTTCCTTGATTGAATTAGATCTCACACAAATATTTGCGTCTAGAGCCTTTGCATTGAGGGCTATCTGAAAACGGCTGTGGCGCTGAAGTTGCCTGTGATGTGGAGTTGGTGGCAATTGAAACCCGCATGTGAAGCATTCGTTTGTGTGGGATGCTCTACCAGGTTCATTTCAGTCCTAGGCACTCAAAGGGCACTAAGCATAGAGTGTGAAAACTGAGTTTCCTTGAGAGCTGCTTGGAAGCCTGATGGTGTGTGAAGTTAGTGAGCCAAATGGAGTTGTTCTCCCACAAGAACCACTCGGCCGATCCTTCTTCAATATGCCCTTCACCAACATGCAGTGTTTCCTTGATTGAATTAGCTCTCACACCAATATTTGCGTCTAGAGCCTTTGCATTGAGGGCTATCTGAAAACGGCTGTGGCGCTGAATTTGCCTGTGAATGTGGAGTTGGTGGCATGTGAAACCCGCATGTGGAGCATTCGTTTGTGTGGGATGCTCTACCAGGTTCATTCCTAGATAATGCACTCAAAGGGCACTAAGCATAGAGTGTGAAAACTGAGTTTCCTTGAGAGCTGCTTGGAAGCCTGATGGTGTGTGAAGTTAGTGAGCCAAATGGAGTTGTTCTCCCACAAGAACCACTCGGCTGATCCTTCTTCAATATGCCCTTCACCAACATGCAGTGTTTCCTTGATTGAATTAGCTCTCACACCAATATTTGCGTCTAGAGCCTTTGCATTGAGGGCTATCTGAAAACGGCTGTGGCGCTGAAGTTGCCTGTGAATGTGGAGTTGGTGGCATGTGAAACCCGCATGTGGAGCAGTCGTTTGTGTGGGATGCTCTACCAGGTTCATTTCAGTCCTAGGCACTCAAAGGGCACTAAGCATAGAGTGTGAAAACTGAGTTTCCTTGAGAGCTGCTTGGAAGCCTGATGGTGTGTGAAGTTAGTGAGCCAAATGGAGTTGTTCTACCACAAGAACCACTCGGCTGATCCTTCTTCAATATGCCCTTCACCAACATGCAGTGTTTCCTTGATTGAATTAGCTCTCACACCAATATTTGCGTCTAGAGCCTTTGCATTGAGTGCTATCTGAAAACGGCTGTGGCGCTGAAGTTGCCTGTCAATGTGGAGTTGGTGGCATTTGAAACCCGCATGTGGAGCATTCGTTTGTGTGGGATGCTCACCAAGCTTCATTTCATTCCTAGGCACTCAAAGGGCACTAAGCATAGAGTGTGAAAACTGAATATCCTTGAGAGCTGCTTGGAAGCCTGATGGTGTGTGAAGTTAGTGAGCCAAATGGAGTTGTTCTCCCACAAGAACCACTCGGCTGATCCTTCTTCAATATGCCCTTCACCAACATGCAGTGTTTCCTTGATTGAATTAGCTCTCACACAAATATTTGCATCTAGAGCCTTTGCATTGAGGGCTATCTGAAAACGGCTGTGGCGCTGAAGTTGCCTGTGAATGTGGAGTTGGTGGCATGTGAAACCCGCATGTGGAGCATTCGTTTGTGTGGGATGCTCTACCAGGTTCATTCCTAGATAATGCACTCAAAGGGCACTAAGCATAGAGTGTGAAAACTGAGTTTCCTTGAGAGCTGCTTGGAAGCCTGATGGTGTGTGAAGTTAGTGAGCCAAATGGAGTTGTGCTCCCACAAAAAATCACTCGGCTGATCCTTCTTCAATATGCCCTTCACCAACATGCAGTGTTTCCTTGATTGAATTAGCTCTCACACAAATATTTGCGTCTAGAGCCTTTGCATTGAGTGCTAACTGAAAATGGTTGTGGCGCTGAAGTTGCCTGTGAATGTGGAGTTGGTGGCATGTGAAACCCGCATGTGGAGCATTCGTTTGTGCGGGATGCTCACCAAGCTTCATTTCAGCCCTACGCACTCAAAGGGCACTAAGCATAGAGTGTGAAAACTGAGTTTCCTTGAGAGCTGCTTGGAAGCCTGATGGTGTGTGAAGTTAGTGAGCCAAATGGAGTTGTTCTCCCACAAGAACCGCTCGGCTATTTGTGTCTAGAGCCTTTGCATTGAGTACTATCTGAAAACGGCTGTGGTGCTGAAGTTGTCTGAGAATGTGGAGTTGGTGGCATGTGAAACCCGCATGTGGAGCATTCGTTTGTGTGGGATGCTCTACCAGGTTCATTCCTAGATAATGCACTCAAAGGGCACTAATCATAGCGTGTGAAAACTGAGTTTCCTTGAGAGCTGCTTGGCAGCCTGATGGTGTGTGAAGTTAGTGAGCCAAATGGAGTTGTTCTCCCACAAGAACCACTCGGCTGATCCTTCTTCAATATGCCCTTCACCAACATGCAGTGTTTCCTTGATTGAATTAGCTCTCACACCAGTATTTGCGTCTAGAGCCTTTGCATTGAGGGCTATCTGAAAACGGCTGTGGCGCTGAAGTTGAGTGTGAATGTGGAGTACGTGGCATGTGAAACCCGCATGTGGAGCAGTCGTTTGTGTGGGATGCTCTACCAGGTTCATTCCTAGATAATGCACTCAAAGGGCACTAAGCATAGAGTGTGAAAACTGAGTTTCCTTGAGAGCTGCTTGGAAGCCTGATGGTGTGTGAAGTTAGTGAGCCAAATGGAGTTGTTCTCCCACAAGAACCACTCGGCTGATCCTTCTTCAATATGCCCTTCACCAACATGCAGTGTTTCCTTGATTGAATTAGCTCTCACACCAATATTTGCGTCTAGAGCCTTTTCATTGAGTGCTATCAGAAAACGGCTGTGGCGCTGAAGTTGCCTGTCAATGTGGAGTTGGTGGCATTTGAAACCCGCATGTGGAGCATTCGTTTGTGTGGGATGCTCACCAAGCTTCATTTCAGTCCTAGGCACTCAAAGGGCACTAAGCATAGAGTGTGAAAACTGAATATCCTTGAGAGCTGCTTGGAAGCCTGATGGTGTGTGAAGTTAGTGAGCCAAATGGAGTTGTTCTCCCACAAGAACCACTCGGCTGATCCTTCTTCAATATGCCCTTCACCAACATGCAGTTTCCTTGATTGAATTAGCTCTCACACAAATATTTGCGTCTAGAGCCTTTGCATTGAGGGCTATCTGAAAACGGCTGTGGCGCTGAAGTTGAGTGTGAATGTGGAGTAGGTGGCATGTGAAACCCGCATGTGGAGCATTCGTTTGTGCGGGATGTTCTACCAGGTTCATTCCTAGATAATGCACTCAAAGAGCACTAAGCATAGAGTGTGAAAACTGAGTTTCCTTGAGAGCTGCTTGGAAGCCTGATGGTGTGTGAAGTTAGTGAGCCAAATGGAGTTGTTCTCCCACAAAAAACCACTCGGCTGATCCTTCTTCAATATGCCCTTCACCAACATGCAGTGTTTCCTTGATTGAATTAGCTCTCACACCAATATTTGCGTCTAGAGCCTTTGCATTGAGGGCTATCTGAAAACGGTTGTGGCGCTGAAGTTGCCTGAGAATGTGGAGTTGGTGGCATGTGAAACCCGCATGTGGAGCATTCGTTTGTGTGGGATGCTCACCAAGCTTCATTTCAGTCCTAGGCACTCAAAGGGCACTAAGCATAGAGTGTGAAAACTGAGTTTCCTTGAGAGCTGCTTGGCAGCCTGATGGTGTGTGAAGTTAGTGAGCCAAATGGAGTTGTTCTCCCACAAGAACCACTCGGCTGATCCTTCTTCAATATGCCCTTCACCAACATGCAGTGTTTCCTTGATTGAATTAGCTCTCACACCAATATTTGCGTCTAGAGCCTTTGCATTGAGGGCTACCTTAAATGGCTGTCGCGCTGAAGTTGCCTGTGAATGTGGAGTTGGTGGCATGTGAAACCCGCATGTGGAGCATTCGTTTGTGTGGGATGTTCTACCAGGTTCATTCCTAGATAATGCACTCAAAGGGCACTAAGCATAGAGTGTGAAAACTGAGTTTCCTTGAGAGCTGCTTGGAAGCCTGATGGTGTGTGAAGTTAGTGAGCCAAATGGAGTTGTTCTCCCACAAGAACCACTCGGCTGATCCTTCTTCAATATGCCCTTCACCAACATGCAGTGTTTCCTTGATTGAATTAGCTCTCACACCAGTATTTGCGTCTAGAGCCTTTGCAATGAGGGCTATCTGAAAACGGCTGTGGCGCTGAAGTTGCCTGTGAATGTGGAGTTGGTGGCATGTGAAACCCGCATGTGGAGCATTCGTTTGTGTGGGATGCTCACCAAGCTACATTTCAGTCCTAGGCTCTCAAAGGGCACTAAGCATAGAGTGTGAAAACTGAGTATCCTTGAGAGCTGCTTGGAAGCCTGATGGTGTGTGAAGTTAGTGAGCCAAATGGAGTTGTTCTCCCACAAGAACCACTCGGCTGATCCTTCTTCAATATGCCCTTCACCAACATGCAGTGTTTCCTTGATTGAATTAGCTCTCACACCAATATTTGCGTCTAGAGCCTTTGCATTGAGGGCTATCTGAAAACGGCTGTGGCGCTGAAGTTGCCTGTGAATGTGGAGTTGGTGGCATGTGAAACCCGCATGTGGAGCATTCGTTTGTGTGGGATGCTCACCAAGCTTCATTTCAGTCCTAGGCACTCAAAGGGCACTAAGCATAGAGTGTGAAAACTGAATATCCTTGAGAGCTGCTTGGAAGCCTGATGGTGTGTGAAGTTAGTGAGCCAAATGGAGTTGTTCTCCCACAAGAACCACTCGGCTGATCCTTCTTCAATATGCCCTTCACCAACATGCAGTGTTTCCTTGATTGAATTAGCTCTCACACCAATATTTGCGTCTAGAGCCTTTGCATTGAGGGCTAACTGAAAACGGCTGTGGCGCCAAAGTTGCCTGTGAATGTGGAGTTGGTGGCATGTGAAACCCGCATGTGGAGCATTCGTTTGTGTGGGATGCTCTACCAGGTTCATTCCTAGATAATGCACTCAAAGGGCACTAAGCATAGAGTGTGAAAACTGAGTTTCCTTGAGAGCTGCTTGGAAGCCTGATGGTGTGTGAAGTTAGTGAGCCAAATGGAGTTGTTCTCCCACAAGAACCACTCGGCTGATCCTTCTTCAATATGCCCTTCACCAACATGCAGTGTTTCCTTGATTGAATTAGCTCTCACACAAATATCTGTGTCTAGAGCCTTTGCATTGAGGGATATCTGAAAACGGCTGTGGCGCTGAAGTTGTCTGAGAATGTGGAGTTGGTGGCATGTGAAACCCGCATGTGGAGCATTCGTTTGTGTGGGATGCTCTACCAGGTTCATTCCTAGATAATGCACTCAAAGGGCACTAAGCATCGAGTGTGCAAACTGAGTTTCCTTGAGAGCTGCTTGGAAGCCTGATGGTGTGTGAAGTTAGTGAGCCAAATGGAGTTGTTCTCCCACAAGAACCACTCGGCTGATCCTTCTTCAATATGCCCTTCACCAACATGCAGTGTTTCCTTGATTGAATTAGCTCTCACACCAATATTTGCGTCTAGAGCCTTTGCATTGAGGGCTAACTGAAAACGGCTGTGGCGCCAAAGTTGCCTGTGAATGTGGAGTTGGTGGCATGTGAAACCCGAATGTGGAGCATTCGTTTGTGTGGGATGCTCTACCAGGTTCATTCCTAGATAATGCACTCAAAGGGCACTAAGCATAGAGTGTGAAAACTGAGTTTCCTTGAGAGCTGCTTGGAAGCCTGATGGTGTGTGAAGTTAGTGAGCCAAATGGACTTGTTCTCCCACAAGAACCACTCGGCTGATCCTTCTTCAATATGCCCTTCACCAACATGCAGTGTTTCCTTGATTGAATTAGCTCTCACACCAATATTTGCGTCTAGAGCCTTTGCATTGAGGGCTATCTGAAAACGGCTGTGGCGCCAAAGTTGCCTGTGATGTGGAGTTGGTGGCATGTGAAACCCGCATGTGAAGCATTCGTTTGTGTGGGATGCTCTACCAGGTTCATTTCACTCCTAGGCACTCAAAGGGCACTAAGCATTGAGTGTGAAAACTGAGTTTCCTTGAGAGCTGCTTGGAAGCCTGATGGTGTGTGAAGTTAGTGAGCCAAATGGAGTTGTTCTCCCACAAGAACCACTCGGCTGATCCTTCTTTAATATGCCCTTCACCAACATGCAGTGTTTCCTTGATTGAATTAGCTCTCACACAAATATTTGCGTCTAGAGCCTTTGCATTGAGGGCTATCTGAAAACGGCTGTGGCGCTGAAGTTGAGTGTGAATGTGGAGTAGGTGGCATGTGAAACCCGCATGTGGAGCATTCGTTTGTGTGGGATGCTCTACCAGGTTCATTCCTAGATAATGCACTCAAAGGGCACTAAGCATAGAGTGTGAAAACTGAGTTTCCTTGAGAGCTGCTTGGAAGCCTGATGGTGTGTGAAGTTAGTGAGCCAAATGGAGTTGTTCTCCCACAAGAACCACTCGGCTGATCCTTCTTCAATATGCCCTTCACCAACATGCAGTGTTTCCTTGATTGAATTAGCTCTCACACCAGTATTTGCGTCTAGAGCCTTTGCATTGAGGGCTATCTGAAAACGGCTGTGGCGCTGAAGTTGCCTGTGAATGTGGAGTTGGTGGCATGTGAAACCCGCATGTGGAGCATTCGTTTGTGTGGGATGCTCTACCAGGTTCATTCCTAGATAATGCACTCTAAGGGCACTAAGCATAGAGTGTGAAAACTGAGTTTCCTTGAGAGCTGCTTGGAAGCCTGATGGTGTGTGAAGTTAGTGAGCCAAATGGAGTTGTTCTCCCACAAGAACCACTCGGCTGATCCTTCTTCAATATGCCCTTCACCAACATGCAGTGTTTCCTTGATTGAATTAGCTCTCACACAAATATTTGCGTCTAGAGCCTTTGCATTGAGGGCTATCTGAAAACGGCTGTGGCGCTGAAGTTGCCTGTGAATGTGGAGTTGGTGGCATGTGAAACCCGCATGTGGAGCATTCGTTTGTCTGGGATGCTCTACCAGGTTCATTCCTAGATAATGCACTCAAAGGGCACTAAGCATAGAGTGTGAAAACTGAGTTTCCTTGAGAGCTGCTTGGAAGCATGATGGTGTGTGAAGTTAGTGAGCCAAATGGAGTTGTGCTCCCACAAAAAACCACTCGGCTGATCCTTCTTCAATATGCCCTTCACCAACATGCAGTGTTTCCTTGATTGAATTAGCTCTCACACAAATATTTGCGTCTAGAGCCTTTGCATTGAGGGCTATCTGAAAACACCTGTGGCGCTGAAGTTGCCTGTGAATGTGGAGTTGGTGGCATGTGAAACCCGCATGTGGAGCATTCGTTTGTGCGGGATGCTCACCAAGCTTCATTTCAGCCCTACGCACTCAAAGGGCACTAAGCATAGAGTGTGAAAACTGGGTTTCCTTGAGAGCTGCTTGGAAGCCTGATGGTGTGTGAAGTTAGTGAGCCAAATGGAGTTGTTCTCCCACAAGAACCGCTCGGCTATTTGTGTCTAGAGCCTTTGCATTGAGGGCTATCTGAAAACGGCTGTGGCGCCAAAGTTGCCTGTGATGTGGAGTTGGTGGCATGTGAAACCGGCATGTGAAGCATTCGTTTGTGTGGGATGCTCTACAAGGTTCATTTCACTCCTAGGCACTCAAAGGGCACTAAGCATTGAGTGTGAAAACTGAGTTTCCTTGAGAGCTGCTTGGCAGCCTGATGGTGTGTGAAGTTAGTGAGCCAAATGGAGTTGTTCTCCCACAAGAACCACTCGGCTGATCCTTCTTTAATATGCCCTTCACCAACATGCAGTGTTTCCTTGATTGAATTAGCTCTCACACAAATATTTGCGTCTAGAGCCTTTGCATTGAGGGCTATCTGAAAACGGCTGTGGCGCTGAAGTTGCCTGTGAATGTGGAGTTGGTGGCATGTGAAACCCGCATGTGGAGCATTCGTTTGTGCGGGATGTTCTACCAGGTTCATTCCTAGATAATGCACTCAAAGAGCACTAAGCATAGAGTGTGAAAACTGAGTTTCCTTGAGAGCTGCTTGGAAGCCTGATGGTGTGTGAAGTTAGTGAGCCAAATGGAGTTGTTCTCCCACAAAAAACCACTCGGCTGATCCTTCTTCAATATGCCCTTCACCAACATGCAGTGTTTCCTTGATTGAATTAGCTCTCACACCAATATTTGCGTCTAGAGCCTTTGCATTGAGGGCTATCTGAAAACGGTTGTGGCACTGAAGTTGCCTGAGAATGTGGAGTTGGTGGCATGTGAAACCCGCATGTGGAGCATTCGTTTGTGCGGGATGCTCACCAAGCTTCATTTCAGTCCTAGGCACTCAAAGAGCACTAAGCATAGAGGGTGAAAACTGAGTTTCCTTGAGAGCTGCTTGGAAGCCTGATGGTTTGTGAAGTTAGTGAGCCAAATGGAGTTGTTCTCCCACAAGAACCACTCGGCTATTTGTGTCTAGAGCCTTTGCATTGAGGGCTATCTGAAAACGGCTGTGGCGCTGAAGTTGCCTGAGAATGTGGAGTTGGTGGCATGTGAAAATCGCATGTGGAGCATTCGTTTGTGTGGGATGCTCTACCAGGTTCATTCCTAGATAATGCACTCAAAGGTCACTAAGCATGGAGTGTGAAAACTGAGTTTCCTTGAGAGCTGCTTGGAAGCCTGATGGTGTGTGAAGTTAGTGAGCCAAATGGAGTTGTTCTCCCACAAGAACCACTCGGCTGATCCTTCTTCAATATGCCCTTCACCAACATGCAGTGTTTCCTTGATTGAATTAGCTCTCACACCAATATTTGCGCCTAGAGCCTTTGCATTGAGGGCTATCTTAAATGGCTGTCGCGCTGAAGTTGCCTGTGAATGTGGAGTTGGTGGCATGTGAAACCCGCATGTGGAGCATTCGTTTGTGTGGGATGTTCTACCAGGTTCATTCCTAGATAATGCACTCAAAGGGCACTAAGCATAGAGTGTGAAAACTGAGTTTCCTTGAGAGCTGCTTGGAAGCCTGATGGTGTGTGAAGTTAGTGAGCCAAATGGAGTTGTTCTCCCACAAGAACCACTCGGCTGATCCTTCTTCAATATGCCCTTCACCAACATGCAGTGTTTCCTTGATTGAATTAGCTCTCACACCAGTATTTGCGTCTAGAGCCTTTGCATTGAGGGCTATCTGAAAACACCTGTGGCGCTGAAGTTGCCTGTGAATGTGGAGTTGGTGGCATGTGAAACCCGCATGTGGAGCATTCGTTTGTGTGGGATGCTCACCAAGCTTCATTTCAGTCCTAGGCTCTCAAAGGGCACTAAGCATAGAGTGTGAAAACTGAGTATCCTTGAGAGCTGCTTGGAAGCCTGATGGTGTGTGAAGTTAGTGAGCCAAATGGAGTTGTTCTCCCACAAGAACCACTCGGCTGATCCTTCTTCAATATGCCCTTCACCAACATGCAGTGTTTCCTTGATTGAATTAGCTCTCACACCAATATTTGCGTCTAGAGCCTTTGCATTGAGGGCTATCTGAAAACGGCTGTGGCGCTGAAGTTGCCTGTGAATGTGGAGTTGGTGGCATGTGAAACCCGCATGTGGAGCATTCGTTTGTGTGGGATGCTCACCAAGCTTCATTTCAGTCCTAGGCACTCAAAGGGCACTAAGCATAGAGTGTGAAAACTGAATATCCTTGAGAGCTGCTTGGAAGCCTGATGGTGTGTGAAGTTAGTGAGCCAAATGGAGTTGTTCTCCCACAAGAACCACTCGGCTGATCCTTCTTCAATATGCCCTTCACCAACATGCAGTGTTTCCTTGATTGAATTAGCTCTCACACCAATATTTGCGTCTAGAGCCTTTGCATTGAGGGCTAACTGAAAACGGCTGTGGCGCCAAAGTTGCCTGTGAATGTGGAGTTGGTGGCATGTGAAACCCGAATGTGGAGCATTCGTTTGTGTGGGATGCTCTACCAGGTTCATTCCTAGATAATGCACTCAAAGGGCACTAAGCATAGAGTGTGAAAACTGAGTTTCCTTGAGAGCTGCTTGGAAGCCTGATGGTGTGTGAAGTTAGTGAGCCAAATGGACTTGTTCTCCCACAAGAACCACTCGGCTGATCCTTCTTCAATATGCCCTTCACCAACATGCAGTGTTTCCTTGATTGAATTAGCTCTCACACCAATATTTGCGTCTAGAGCCTTTGCATTGAGGGCTATCTGAAAACGGCTGTGGCGCCAAAGTTGCCTGTGATGTGGAGTTGGTGGCATGTGAAACCCGCATGTGAAGCATTCGTTTGTGTGGGATGCTCTACCAGGTTCATTTCACTCCTAGGCACTCAAAGGGCACTAAGCATTGAGTGTGAAAACTGAGTTTCCTTGAGAGCTGCTTGGAAGCCTGATGGTGTGTGAAGTTAGTGAGCCAAATGGAGTTGTTCTCCCACAAGAACCACTCGGCTGATCCTTCTTTAATATGCCCTTCACCAACATGCAGTGTTTCCTTGATTGAATTAGCTCTCACACAAATATTTGCGTCTAGAGCCTTTGCATTGAGGGCTATCTGAAAACGGCTGTGGCGCTGAAGTTGAGTGTGAATGTGGAGTAGGTGGCATGTGAAACCCGCATGTGGAGCATTCGTTTGTGTGGGATGCTCTACCAGGTTCATTCCTAGATAATGCACTCAAAGGGCACTAAGCATAGAGTGTGAAAACTGAGTTTCCTTGAGAGCTGCTTGGAAGCCTGATGGTGTGTGAAGTTAGTGAGCCAAATGGAGTTGTTCTCCCACAAGAACCACTCGGCTGATCCTTCTTCAATATGCCCTTCACCAACATGCAGTGTTTCCTTGATTGAATTAGCTCTCACACCAGTATTTGCGTCTAGAGCCTTTGCATTGAGGGCTATCTGAAAACGGCTGTGGCGCTGAAGTTGCCTGTGAATGTGGAGTTGGTGGCCTGTGAAACCCGCATGTGGAGCAGTCGTTTGTGTGGGATGCTCTACCAGGTTCATTCCTAGATAATGCACTCTAAGGGCACTAAGCATAGAGTGTGAAAACTGAGTTTCCTTGAGAGCTGCTTGGAAGCCTGATGGTGTGTGAAGTTAGTGAGCCAAATGGAGTTGTTCTCCCACAAGAACCACTCGGCTGATCCTTCTTCAATATGCCCTTCACCAACATGCAGTGTTTCCTTGATTGAATTAGCTCTCACACAAATATTTGCGTCTAGAGCCTTTGCATTGAGGGCTATCTGAAAACGGCTGTGGCGCTGAAGTTGCCTGTGAATGTGGAGTTAGTGGCATGTGAAACCCGCATGTGGAGCATTCGTTTGTCTGGGATGCTCTACCAGGTTCATTCCTAGATAATGCACTCAAAGGGCACTAAGCATAGAGTGTGAAAACTGAGTTTCCTTGAGAGCTGCTTGGAAGCATGATGGTGTGTGAAGTTAGTGAGCCAAATGGAGTTGTGCTCCCACAAAAAACCACTCGGCTGATCCTTCTTCAATATGCCCTTCACCAACATGCAGTGTTTCCTTGATTGAATTAGCTCTCACACAAATATTTGCGTCTAGAGCCTTTGCATTGAGGGCTATCTGAAAACACCTGTGGCGCTGAAGTTGCCTGTGAATGTGGAGTTGGTGGCATGTGAAACCCGCATGTGGAGCATTCGTTTGTGCGGGATGCTCACCAAGCTTCATTTCAGCCCTACGCACTCAAAGGGCACTAAGCATAGAGTGTGAAAACTGAGTTTCCTTGAGAGCTGCTTGGAAGCCTGATGGTGTGTGAAGTTAGTGAGCCAAATGGAGTTGTTCTCCCACAAGAACCGCTCGGCTATTTGTGTCTAGAGCCTTTGCATTGAGGGCTATCTGAAAACGGCTGTGGCGCCAAAGTTGCCTGTGATGTGGAGTTGGTGGCATGTGAAACCCGCATGTGAAGCATTCGTTTGTGTGGGATGCTCTACAAGGTTCATTTCACTCCTAGGCACTCAAAGGGCACTAAGCATTGAGTGTGAAAACTGAGTTTCCTTGAGAGCTGCTTGGCAGCCTGATGGTGTGTGAAGTTAGTGAGCCAAATGGAGTTGTTCTCCCACAAGAACCACTCGGCTGATCCTTCTTTAATATGCCCTTCACCAACATGCAGTGTTTCCTTGATTGAATTAGCTCTCACACAAATATTTGCGTCTAGAGCCTTTGCATTGAGGGCTATCTGAAAACGGCTGTGGCGCTGAAGTTGCCTGTGAATGTGGAGTTGGTGGCATGTGAAACCCGCATGTGGAGCATTCGTTTGTGCGGGATGTTCTACCAGGTTCATTCCTAGATAATGCACTCAAAGAGCACTAAGCATAGAGTGTGAAAACTGAGTTTCCTTGAGAGCTGCTTGGAAGCCTGATGGTGTGTGAAGTTAGTGAGCCAAATGGAGTTGTTCTCCCACAAAAAACCACTCGGCTGATCCTTCTTCAATATGCCCTTCACCAACATGCAGTGTTTCCTTGATTGAATTAGCTCTCACACCAATATTTGCGTCTAGAGCCTTTGCATTGAGGGCTATCTGAAAACGGTTGTGGCACTGAAGTTGCCTGAGAATGTGGAGTTGGTGGCATGTGAAACCCGCATGTGGAGCATTCGTTTGTGCGGGATGCTCACCAAGCTTCATTTCAGTCCTAGGCACTCAAAGAGCACTAAGCATAGAGGGTGAAAACTGAGTTTCCTTGAGAGCTGCTTGGAAGCCTGATGGTTTGTGAAGTTAGTGAGCCAAATGGAGTTGTTCTCCCACAAGAACCACTCGGCTATTTGTGTCTAGAGCCTTTGCATTGAGGGCTATCTGAAAACGGCTGTGGCGCTGAAGTTGCCTGAGAATGTGGAGTTGGTGGCATGTGAAAATCGCATGTGGAGCATTCGTTTGTGTGGGATGCTCTACCAGGTTCATTCCTAGATAATGCACTCAAAGGTCACTAAGCATGGAGTGTGAAAACTGAGTTTCCTTGAGAGCTGCTTGGAAGCCTGATGGTGTGTGAAGTTAGTGAGCCAAATGGAGTTGTTCTCCCACAAGAACCACTCGGCTGATCCTTCTTCAATATGCCCTTCACCAACATGCAGTGTTTCCTTGATTGAATTAGCTCTCACACCAATATTTGCGTCTAGAGCCTTTGCATTGAGGGCTATCTTAAATGGCTGTCGCGCTGAAGTTGCCTGTGAATGTGGAGTTGGTGGCATGTGAAACCCGCATGTGGAGCATTCGTTTGTGTGGGATGTTCTACCAGGTTCATTCCTAGATAATGCACTCAAAGGGCACTAAGCATAGAGTGTGAAAACTGAGTTTCCTTGAGAGCTGCTTGGAAGCCTGATGGTGTGTGAAGTTAGTGAGCCAAATGGAGTTGTTCTCCCACAAGAACCACTCGGCTGATCCTTCTTCAATATGCCCTTCACCAACATGCAGTGTTTCCTTGATTGAATTAGCTCTCACACCAGTATTTGCGTCTAGAGCCTTTGCATTGAGGGCTATCTGAAAACACCTGTGGCGCTGAAGTTGCCTGTGAATGTGGAGTTGGTGGCATGTGAAACCCGCATGTGGAGCATTCGTTTGTGTGGGATGCTCACCAAGCTTCATTTCAGTCCTAGGCTCTCAAAGGGCACTAAGCATAGAGTGTGAAAACTGAGTATCCTTGAGAGCTGCTTGGAAGCCTGATGGTGTGTGAAGTTAGTGAGCCAAATGGAGTTGTTCTCCCACAAGAACCACTCGGCTGATCCTTCTTCAATATGCCCTTCACCAACATGCAGTGTTTCCTTGATTGAATTAGCTCTCACACCAATATTTGCGTCTAGAGCCTTTGCATTGAGGGCTATCTGAAAACGGCTGTGGCGCTGAAGTTGCCTGTGAATGTGGAGTTGGTGGCATGTGAAACCCGCATGTGGAGCATTCGTTTGTGTGGGATGCTCACCAAGCTTCATTTTAGTCCTAGGCACTCAAAGGGCACTAAGCATAGAGTGTGAAAACTGAATATCCTTGAGAGCTGCTTGGAAGCCTGATGGTGTGTGAAGTTAGTGAGCCAAATGGAGTTGTTCTCCCACAAGAACCACTCGGCTGATCCTTCTTCAATATGCCCTTCACCAACATGCAGTGTTTCCTTGATTGAATTAGCTCTCACACCAATATTTGCGTCTAGAGCCTTTGCATTGAGGGCTAACTGAAAACGGCTGTGGCGCCAAAGTTGCCTGTGAATGTGGAGTTGGTGGCATGTGAAACCCGCATGTGGAGCATTCGTTTTTGTGGGATGCTCTACCAGGTTCATTCCTAGATAATGCACTCAAAGGGCACTAAGCATAGAGTGTGAAAACTGAGTTTCCTTGAGAGCTGCTTGGAAGCCTGATGGTGTGTGAAGTTAGTGAGCCAAATGGACTTGTTCTCCCACAAGAACCACTCGGCTGATCCTTCTTCAATATGCCCTTCACCAACATGCAGTGTTTCCTTGATTGAATTAGCTCTCACACCAATATTTGTGTCTAGAGCCTTTGCATTGAGGGATATCTGAAAACGGCTGTGGCGCTGAAGTTGTCTGAGAATGTGGAGTTGGTGGCATGTGAAACCCGCATGTGGAGCATTCGTTTGTGTGGGATGCTCTACCAGGTTCATTCCTAGATAATGCACTCAAAGGGCACTAAGCATCGAGTGTGAAAACTGAGTTTCCTTGAGAGCTGCTTGGAAGCCTGATGGTGTGTGAAGTTAGTGAGCCAAATGGAGTTGTTCTCCCACAAGAACCACTCGGCTGATCTTTCTTCAATATGCCCTTCACCCACATGCAGTGTTTCCTTGATTGAATTAGCTCTCACACCAATATTTGCGTCTAGAGCCTTTGCATTGAGGGCTATCTGAAAACGGCTGTGGCGCTGAAGTTGCCTGAGAATGTGGAGTTGGTTGCATGTGAAACCCGCATGTGGAGCATTCGTTTGTGTGGGATGCTCACCAAGCTTCATTTCAGTCCAAGGCACTCAAAGGGCACTAAGCATAGAGTGTGAAAACTGAGTTTCCTTGAGAGCTGCTTGGAAGCCTGATGGTGTGTGAAGTTAGTGAGCCAAATGGAGTTGTTCTCCCACAAGAACCACTCGGCTGATCCTTCTTCAATATGCCCTTCACCAACATGCAGTGTTTCCTTGATTGAATTAGCTCTCACACCAATATTTGCGTCTAGAGCCTTTGCATTGAGGGCTATCTGAAAACGGCTGTGGCGCTGAAGTTGCCTGTGAATGTGGAGTTGGTGGCATGTGAAACCCGCATGTGGAGCATTCGTTTGTGTGGGATGCTCTACCAGGTTCATTCCTAGATAATGCACTCAAAGGGCATTAAGCAAAGAGTGTGAAAACTGAGTTTCCTTGAGAGCTGCTTGGAAGCCTGATGGTGTGTGAAGTTAGTGAGCCAAATGGAGTTGTTCTCCCACAAGAACCACTCGGCTGATCCTTGTTTAATATGCCCTTCACCAACATGCAGTGTTTCCTTGATTGAATTAGCTCTCACACCAATATTTGCGTCTAGAGCCTTTGCATTGAGGGCTATCTGAAAATGGCTGTGGCGCTGAAGTTGCCTGAGAATGTGGAGTTGGTGGCATGTGAAACCCGCATGTGGAGCATTCGTTTGTGCGGGATGCTCACCAAGCTTCATTTCAGTCCTAGGCTCTCAAAGGGCACTAAGCATAGAGTGTGAAAACTGAGTTTCCTTGAGAGCTGCTTGGAAGCCTGATGGTGTGTGAAGTTAGTGAGCCAAATGGAGTTGTTCTCCCACAAGAACCACTCGGCTGATCCTTCTTCAATATGCCCTTCACCAACATGCAGTGTTTCCTTGATTGAATTAGCTCTCACACCAATATTTGCGTCTAGAGCCTTTGCATTGAGGGCTATCTGAAACGGCTGTGGCGCTGAAGTTGCCTGTGATTGTGGAGATGGTGGCATGTGAAACCCGCATGTGGAGCATTCATTTGTGTGGGATGCTCTACCAGGTTCATTCCTAGATAATGCACTCAAAGGCACTAAGCATAGAGTGTGAAAACTGAGTATCCTTGAGAGCTGCTTGGAAGCCTGATGGTGTGTGAAGTTAGTGAGCCAAATGGAGTTGTTCTCCCACAAGAACCACTCGGCTGATCCTTCTTCAATATGCCCTTCACCAACATGCAGTGTTTCCTTGATTGAATTAGCTCTCACACCAATATTTGCGTCTAGAGCCTTTGCATTGAGGGCTATCTGAAAACGGCTGTGGCGCCAAAGTAGCCTGTGATGTGGAGTTGGTGGCATGTGAAACCCGCATGTGGAGCATTCGTTTGTGTGGGATGCTCTACCAGGTTCATTTCACTCCTAGGCACTCAAAGGGCACTAAGCATTGAGTGTGAAAACTGAGTTTCCTTGAGAGCTGCTTGGAAGCCTGATGGTGTGTGAAGTTAGTGAGCCAAATGGAGTTGTTCTCCCACAAGAACCACTCGGCTGATCCTTCTTCAATATGCCCTTCACCAACATGCAGTGTTTCCTTGATTGAATTACCTCTCACACCAATATTTGCGTCTAGAGCCTTTGCATTGAGGGCTATCTGAAAACGGCTGTGGCGCTGAAGTTGCCTGTGAATGTGGAGTTGGTGGCATGTGAAACCCGCATGTGGAGCATTCGTTTGTGTGGGATGCTCTACCAGGTTCATTCCTAGATAATGCACTCAAAGGGCATTAAGCAAAGAGTGTGAAAACTGAGTTTCCTTGAGAGCTGCTTGGAAGCCTGATGGTGTGTGAAGTTAGTGAGCCAAATGGAGTTGTTCTCCCACAAGAACCACTCGGCTGATCCTTGTTTAATATGCCCTTCACCAACATGCAGTGTTTCCTTGATTGAATTAGCTCTCACACCAATATTTGCGTCTAGAGCCTTTGCATTGAGGGCTATCTGAAAATGGCTGTGGCGCTGAAGTTGCCTGAGAATGTGGAGTTGGTGGCATGTGAAACCCGCATGTGGAGCATTCGTTTGTGCGGGATGCTCACCAAGCTTCATTTCAGTCCTAGGCTCTCAAAGGGCACTAAGCATAGAGTGTGAAAACTGAGTTTCCTTGAGAGCTGCTTGGAAGCCTGATGGTGTGTGAAGTTAGTGAGCCAAATGGAGTTGTTCTCCCACAAGAACCACTCGGCTGATCCTTCTTCAATATGCCCTTCACCAACATGCAGTGTTTCCTTGATTGAATTAGCTCTCACACCAATATTTGCGTCTAGAGCCTTTGCATTGAGGGCTATCTGAAACGGCTGTGGCGCTGAAGTTGCCTGTGATTGTGGAGATGGTGGCATGTGAAACCCGCATGTGGAGCATTCATTTGTGTGGGATGCTCTACCAGGTTCATTCCTAGATAATGCACTCAAAGGCACTAAGCATAGAGTGTGAAAACTGAGTATCCTTGAGAGCTGCTTGGAAGCCTGATGGTGTGTGAAGTTAGTGAGCCAAATGGAGTTGTTCTCCCACAAGAACCACTCGGCTGATCCTTCTTCAATATGCCCTTCACCAACATGCAGTGTTTCCTTGATTGAATTAGCTCTCACACCAATATTTGCGTCTAGAGCCTTTGCATTGAGGGCTATCTGAAAACGGCTGTGGCGCCAAAGTAGCCTGTGATGTGGAGTTGGTGGCATGTGAAACCCGCATGTGGAGCATTCGTTTGTGTGGGATGCTCTACCAGGTTCATTTCACTCCTAGGCACTCAAAGGGCACTAAGCATTGAGTGTGAAAACTGAGTTTCCTTGAGAGCTGCTTGGAAGCCTGATGGTGTGTGAAGTTAGTGAGCCAAATGGAGTTGTTCTCCCACAAGAACCACTCGGCTGATCCTTCTTCAATATGCCCTTCACCAACATGCAGTGTTTCCTTGATTGAATTACCTCTCACACCAATATTTGCGTCTAGAGCCTTTGCATTGAGGGCTATCTGAAAACGGCTGTGGCGCTGAAGTTGCCTGTGAATGTGGAGTTGGTGGCATGTGAAACCCGCATGTGGAGCATTCGTTTGTGTGGGATGTTCTACCAGGTTCATTCCTAGATAATGCACTCAAAGGGCACTAAGCATAGAGTGTGAAAACTGAGTTTCCTTGAGAGCTGCTTGGAAGCCTGATGGTGTGTGAAGTTAGTGAGCCAAATGGAGTTGTTCTCCCACAAGAACCACTCGGCTGATCCTTCTTCAATATGCCCTTCACCAACATGCAGTGTTTCCTTGATTGAATTAGCTCTCACACCAGTATTTGCGTCTAGAGCCTTTGCATTGAGGGCTATCTGAAAACGGCTGTGGCGCTGAAGTTGCCTGTGAATGTGGAGTTGGTGGCATGTGAAACCCGCATGTGGAGCATTCGTTTGTGTGGGATGCTCACCAAGCTTCATTTCAGTCCTAGGCTCTCAAAGGGCACTAAGCATAGAGTGTGAAAACTGAGTTTCCTTGAGAGCTGCTTGGAAGCCTGATGGTGTGTGAAGTTAGTGAGCCAAATGGAGTTGTTCTCCCACAAGAACCACTCGGCTGATCCTTCTTCAATATGCCCTTCACCAACATGCAGTGTTTCCTTGATTGAATTAGCTCTCACACCAATATTTGCGTCTAGAGCCTTTGTATTGAGGGCTATCTGAAAACGGCTGTGGCGCTGAAGTTGCCTGTAAATGTGGAGTTGGTGGCATGTGAAACCCGCATGTGGAGCATTCGTTTGTGTGGGATGTTCTACCAGGTAAATTCCTAGATAATGCACTCAAAGGGCACTAAGCATCGAGTGTGAAAACTGAGTATCCTTGAGAGCTGCTTGGAAGCCTGATGGTGTGTGAAGTTAGTGAGCCAAATGGAGTTGTTCTCCCACAAGAACCACTCGGCTGATCCTTCTTCAATATGCCCTTCACCAACATGCAGTGTTTCCTTGATTGAAATAGCTCTCACACCAATATTTGCGTCTAGAGCCTTTGCATTGAGGGCTATTTGAAAACGGCTGTGGCGCTGAAGTTGCCTGTGAATGTGGAGTTGGTGGCATGTGAAACCCGTATGTGAAGTATTCGTTTGTGGGGGATGCTCTACCAGGTTCATTTCAGTCCTAGGCACTCAAAGGGCACTAAGCATAGAGTGTGAAAACTGAGTTTCCTTGAGAGCTGCTTAGAAGCCTGATGGTGTGTGAAGTTAGTGAGCCAAATGGAGCTGTTCTCCCACAAGAACCACTTGGCTGATCCTTCTTCAATATGCCCTTCACCAACATGCAGTGTTTCCTTGATTGAATTAGCTCTCACACCAATATTTGCGTCTAGAGCCTTTGCATTGAGGGCTATCTGAAAACGGCTGTGGCGCTGAAGTTGCCTGTGAATGTGGAGTTGGTGGCATGTGAAACCCCTATGTGAAGCATTCGTTTGTGTGGGATGCTCTACCAGGTTCATTCCTAGATAATGCACTCTAAGGGCACTAAGCATAGAGTGTGAAAACTGAGTTTCCTTGAGAGCTGCTTGGAAGCCTGATGGTGTGTGAAGTTAGTGAGCCAAATGGAGTTGTTCTCCCACAAGAACCACTCGGCTGATCCTTCTGCAATATGCCCTTCACCAACATGCAGTGTTTCCTTCATTGAATTAGCTCTCACACCAATATTTGTGTCTAGAGCCTTTGCATTGAGGGCTATCTGAAAACGGCTGTGGCGCTGAAGTTGCCTGTCAATGTGGAGTTGGTGGCATGTGAAACCCGCATGTGGAGCATTCGTTTGTGTGGGATGCTCTACCAGGTTCATTTCAGTCCTAGGCACTCAAAGGGCACTAAGCATAGAGAGTGAAAACTGAGTTTCCTTGAGAGCTGCTTGGAAGCCTGATGGTGTGTGAAGTTAGTGAGCCAAATGGAGTTGTTCTCCCACAAGAACCACTCGGCTGATCCTTCTTCAATATGCCCTTCACCAACATGCAGTGTTTCCTTGATTGAATTAGCTCTCACACCAATATTTGCGTCTAGAGCCTTTGCATTAAGGGCTATCTGAAAACGGCTGTGGCGCTGAAGTTGCCTGTGAATGTGGATTTGGTGGCATGTGAAACCCGCATGTGGAGCAGTCGTTTGTGCGGGATGTTCTACCAGGTTCATTCCTAGATAATGCACTCAAAGGGCACTAAGCATCGAGTGTGCAAACTGAGTTTCCTTGAGAGCTGCTTGGATGCCTGATGGTGTGTGAAGTTAGTGAGCAAATGGTGTTGTTCTCCCACAAGAACCACTCGGCTGATCCTTCTTCAATATGCCCTTCACCAACATGCAGTGTTTCCTTGATTGAATTATCCCCCACACCAAAATTTCGTCTAGAGGCTTTGCATTGAGGGCTATCTGAAAACGGCTGTGGCGCCAAAGTTGCCTGTGGATGTGGAGTTGGTGGCATGTGAAACCCGCATGTGGAGCATTCGTTTGTGTGGGATGTTCTACCAGGTTCATTCCTAGATAATGCACTCAAAGGGCACTAAGCATAGAGTGTGAAAACTGAGTTTCCTTGAGAGCTGCTTGGAAGCCTGATGGTGTGTGAAGTTAGTGAGCCAAATGGAGTTGTTCTCCCACAAGAACCACTCGGCTGATCCTTCTTCAATATGCCCTTCACCCACATGCAGTGTTTCCTTGATTGAATTAGCTCTCACACCAATATTTGCGTCTAGAGCCTTTGCATTGAGGGCTATCTGAAAACGGCTGTGGCGCTGAAGTTGCCTGTGAATGTGGAGTTGGTGGCATGTGAAACCCGCATGTGGAGCATTCGTTTGTGTGGGATGTTCTACCAGGTTCATTCCTAGATAATGCACTCAAAGGGCACTAAGCATAGAGTGTGAAAACTGAGTTTCCTTGAGAGCTGCTTGGAAGCCTGATGGTGTGTGAAGTTAGTGAGCCAAATGGAGTTGTTCTCCCACAAGAACCACTCGGCTGATCCTTCTTCAATATGCCCTTCACCAACATGCAGTGTTTCCTTGATTGAATTAGCTCTCACACCAATATTTGCGTCTAGAGCCTTTGCATTGAGGGCTATCTGAAAACGGCTGTGGCGCTGAAGTTGCCTGTGAATGTGGAGTTGGTGGCATGTGAAACCCGCATGTGGAGCATTCGTTTGTGTGGGATGCTCACCAAGCTTCATTTCAGTCCTAGGCTCTCAAAGGGCACTAAGCATAGAGTGTGAAAACTGAGTTTCCTTGAGAGCTGCTTGGAAGCCTGATGGTGTGTGAAGTTAGTGAGCCAAATGGAGTTGTTCTCCCACAAGAACCACTCGGCTGATCCTTCTTCAATATGCCCTTTACCAACATGCAGTGTTTCCTTGATTGAATTAGCTCTCACACCAATATTTGCGTCTAGAGCCTTTGTATTGAGGGCTATCTGAAAATGGCTGTGGCGCTGAAGTTGCCTGTCAATGTGGAGTTGGTGGCATGTGGAACCCGCATGTGGAGCATTCGTTTGTGTGGGATGTTCTACCAGGTACATTCCTAGATAATGCACTCAAAGGGCACTAAGCATAGAGTGTGAAAACTGAGTATCCTTGAGAGCTGCTTGGAAGCCTGATGGTGTGTGAAGTTAGTGAGCCAAATGGAGTTGTTCTCCCACAAGAACCACTCGGCTGATCCTTCTTCAATATGCCCTTCACCAACATGCAGTGTTTCCATGATTGAATTAGCTCTCACACCAATATTTGCGTCTAGAGCCTTTGCATTGAGGGCTATCTGAAAACGGCTGTGGCGCTGAAGTTGCCTGTGAATGTGGAGTTGGTGGCATGTGAAACCCGTATGTGAAGCATTCGTTTGTGTGGGATGCTCTACCAGGTTCATTTCAGTCCTACGCACTCAAAGGGCACTAAGCATAGAGTGTGAAAACTGAGTTTCCTTGAGAGCTGCTTGGAAGCCTGATGGTGTGTGAAGTTAGTGAGCCAAATGGAGTTGTTCTCCCACAAGAACCACTCGGCTGATCCTTCTTCAATATGCCCTTCACCAACATGCAGTGTTTCCTTGATTGAATTAGCTCTCACACCAATATTTGTGTCTAGAGCCTTTGCATTGAGGGCTATCTGAAAACGGCTGTGGCGCTGAAGTTGCCTGTCAATGTGGATTTGGTGGCATGTGAAACCCGCATGTGGAGCAGTCGTTTGTGCGGGATGTTCTACCAGGTTCATTCCTAGATAATGCACTCAAAGGGCACTAAGCATCGAGTGTGCAAACTGAGTTTCCTTGAGAGCTGCTTGGAAGCCTGATGGTGTGTGAAGTTAGTGAGCCAAATGGAGCTGTTCTCCCACAAGAACCACTCGGCTGATCCTTCTTCAATATGCCCTTCACCAACATGCAGTGTTTCCTTGATTGAATTAGCTCTCACACCAATATTTGCGTCTAGAGCCTTTGCATTGAGGGCTATCTGAAAACGGCTGTGGCGCTGAAGTTGCCTGTGAATGTGGAGTTGGTGGCATGTGAAACCCCTGTGTGAAGCATTCGTTTGTGTGGGATGCTCTACCAGGTTCATTCCTCGATAATGCACTCTAAGGGCACTAAGCATAGAGTGTGAAAACTGAGTTTCCTTGAGAGCTGCTTGGAAGCCTGATGGTGTGTGAAGTTAGTGAGCCAAATGGAGTTGTTCTCCCACAAGAACCACTCGGCTGATCCTTCTTCAATATGCCCTTCACCAACATGCAGTGTTTCCTTGATTGAATTAGCTCTCACACCAATATTTGCGTCTAGAGCCTTTGCATTAAGGGCTATCTGAAAACGGCTGTGGCGCTGAAGTTGCCTGTGAATGTGGAGTTGGTGGCATGTGAAACCCGCATGTGGAGCAGTCGTTTTTGTGGCCTGCTCTACCAGGTTCATTCCTAGATAATGCACTCAAAGGGCACTAAGCATAGAGTGTGAAAACTGAGTTTCCTTGAGAGCTGCTTGGAAGCCTGATGGTGTGTGAAGTTAGTGAGCCAAATGGAGTTTTTCTCCCACAAGAACCACTCGGCTGATCCTTCTTCAATATGCCCTTCACCAACATGCAGTGTTTCCTTCATTGAATTAGCTCTCACACCAATATTTGCGTCTAGAGCCTTTGCATTGAGGGCTATCTGAAAACGGCTGTGGCGCTGAAGTTGCCTGAGAATGTGGAGTTGGTGGCATGTGAAACCCGCATGTGGAGCATTCGTTTGTGTGGGATGCTCACCAAGCTTCATTTCAGTCCTAGGCACTCAAAGGGCACTAAGCATAGAGTGTGAAAACTGAGTTTCCTTGAGAGCTGCTTGGAAGCCTGATGGTGTGTGAAGTTAGTGAGCCAAATGGAGTTGTTCTCCCACAAGAACCACTCGGCTGATCCTTCTTCAATATGCCCTTCACCAACATGCAGTGTTTCCTTGATTGAATTAGCTCTCACACCAATATTTGCGTCTAGAGCCTTTGCATTGAGGGCTATCTGAAAACAGCTGTGGCGCTGAAGTTGCCTGTGAATGTGGAGTTGGTGGCATGTGAAACCCGCATGTGGAGCAGTCGTTTGTGTGGCATGTTCTACCAGGTTCATTCCTAGATAATGCACTCAAAGGGCACTAAGCATAGAGTGTGAAAACTGAGTTTCCTTGAGAGCTGCTTGGAAGCCTGATGGTGTGTGAAGTTAGTGAGCCAAATGGAGTTGTTCTTCCACAAGAACCACTCGGCTGATCCTTCTTCAATATGCCCTTCACCAACATGCAGTGTTTCCTTGATTGAATTAGCTCTCACACCAATATTTGCGTCTAGAGCCTTTGCATTGAGGGCTATCTGAAAACGGCTGTGGCGCTGAAGTTGCCTGTCAGTGTGGAGTTGGTGGCATGTGAAACCCGCATGTGGAGCATTCGTTTGTGTGGGATGCTCTACCAGGTTCATTCCTCGATAATGCACTCTAAGGGCACTAAGCATAGAGTGTGAAAACTGAGTTTCCTTGAGAGCTGCTTGGAAGCCTGATGGTGTGTGAAGTTAGTGAGCCAAATGGAGTTGTTCTCCCACAAGAACCACTCGGCTGATCCTTCTTCAATATGCCCTTCACCAACATGCAGTGTTTCCTTGATTGAATTAGCTCTCACACCAATATTTGCGTCTAGAGCCTTTGCTTTGAGGGCTATCTGAAAACGGCTGTGGCGCTGAAGTTGCCTGAGAATGTGGAGTTGGTGGCATGTGAAACCCGCATGTGGAGCATTCGTTTGTGTGGGATGCTCTACCAGGTTCATTTCAGTCCTAGGCACTCAAAGGGCACTAAGCATAGAGTGTGAAAACTGAGTTTCCTTGAGAGCTGCTTGGAAGCCTGATGGTGTGTGAAGTTAGTGAGCCAAATGGAGTTGTTCTCCCACAAGAACCACTCGGCTGATCCTTCTTCAATATGCCCTTCACCAACATGCAGTGTTTCCTTGATTGAATTAGCTCTCACACCAATATTTGCGTCTAGAGCCTTTGCATTAAGGGCTATCTGAAAACGGCTGTGGCGCTGAAGTTGCCTGTGAATGTGGAGTTGGTGGCATGTGAAACCCGCATGTGGAGCAGTCGTTTGTGTGGCCTGCTCTACCAGGTTCATTCCTAGATAATGCACTCAAAGGGCACTAAGCATCGAGTGTGAAAACTGAGTTTCCTTGAGAGCTGCTTGGATGCCTGATGGTGTGTGAAGTTAGTGAGCCAAATGGTGTTGTTCTCCCACAAGAACCACTCGGCTGATCCTTCTTCAATATGCCCTTCACCAACATGCAGTGTTTCCTTGATTGAATTAGCTCTCACACCAATATTTGCGTCTAGAGCCTTTGCATTAAGGGCTATCTGAAAACGGCTGTGGCGCCAAAGTTGCCTGTGGATGTGGAGTTGGTGGCATGTGAAACCCGCATGTGGAGCATTCGTTTGTGTGGGATGTTCTACCAGGTTCATTCCTAGATAATGCACTCAAAGGGCACTAAGCATAGAGTGTGAAAACTGAGTTTCCTTGAGAGCTGCTTGGAAGCCTGATGGTGTGTGAAGTTAGTGAGCCAAATGGAGTTGTTCTCCCACAAGAACCACTCGGCTGATCCTTCTTCAATATGCCCTTCACCAACATGCAGTGTTTCCTTGATTGAATTATCCCCCAAACCAATATTTGCGTCTAGAGCCTTTGCATTGAGGGCTATCTGAAAACAGCTGTGGCGCTGAAGTTGCCTGTGAATGTGGAGTTGGAGGCATGTGAAACCCGCATGTGGAGCATTCGTTTGTGTGGGATGTTCCACCAGGTTCATTCCTAGATAATGCACTCAAAGGGCACTAAGCATCGAGTGTGAAAACTGAGTTTCCTTGAGAGCTGCTTGGATGCCTGATGGTGTGTGAAGTTAGTGAGCCAAATGGAGTTGTTCTCCCACAAGAACCACTCGGCTGATCTTTCTTCAATATGCCCTTCACCCACATGCAGTGTTTCCTTGATTGAATTAGCTCTCACACCAATATTTGCGTCTAGAGCCTTTGCATTGAGGGCTATCTGAAAACGGCTGTGGCGCTGAAGTTGCCTGTGAATGTGGAGTTGGTGGCATGTGAAACCCGCATGTGGAGCATTCGTTTGTGTGGGATGCTCACCAAGCTTCATTTTAGTCCTAGGTCCTCAAAGGGTACTAAGCATAGAGTGTGAAAATTGAGTTTCCTTGAGAGCTGCTTGGATGCCTGATGGTGTGTGAAGTTAGTGAGCCAAATGGTGTTGTTCTCCCACAAGAACCACTCGGCTGATCCTTCTTCAATATGCCCTTCACCAACATGCAGTGTTTCCTTGATTGAATTAGCTCTCACACCAATATTTGCGTCTAGAGCCTTTGCATTAAGGGCTATCTGAAAACGGCTGTGGCGCTGAAGTTGCCTGTCAATGTGGAGTTGGTGGCATGTGAAACCCGCATGTGGAGCAGTCGTTTGTGTGGCATGTTCTACCAGGTTCATTCCTAGATAATGCACTCAAAGGGCACTAAGCATAGAGTGTGAAAACTGAGTTTCCTTGAGAGCTGCTTGGAAGCCTGATGGTGTGTGAAGTTAGTGAGCCAAATGGAGTTGTTCTTCCACAAGAACCACTCGGCTGATCCTTCTTCAATATGCCCTTCACCAACATGCAGTGTTTCCTTGATTGAATTAGCTCTCACACCAATATTTGCGTCTAGAGCCTTTGCATTGAGGGCTATCTGAAAACGGCTGTGGCGCTGAAGTTGCCTGTCAGTGTGGAGTTGGTGGCATGTGAAACCCGCATGTGGAGCATTCGTTTGTGTGGGATGCTCTACCAGGTTCATTCCTCGATAATGCACTCTAAGGGCACTAAGCATAGAGTGTGAAAACTGAGTTTCCTTGAGAGCTGCTTGGAAGCCTGATGGTGTGTGAAGTTAGTGAGCCAAATGGAGTTGTTCTCCCACAAGAACCACTCGGCTGATCCTTCTTCAATATGCCCTTCACCAACATGCAGTGTTTCCTTGATTGAATTAGCTCTCACACCAATATTTGCGTCTAGAGCCTTTGCTTTGAGGGCTATCTGAAAACGGCTGTGGCGCTGAAGTTGCCTGAGAATGTGGAGTTGGTGGCATGTGAAACCCGCATGTGGAGCATTCGTTTGTGTGGGATGCTCTACCAGGTTCATTTCAGTCCTAGGCACTCAAAGGGCACTAAGCATAGAGTGTGAAAACTGAGTTTCCTTGAGAGCTGCTTGGAAGCCTGATGGTGTGTGAAGTTAGTGAGCCAAATGGAGTTGTTCTCCCACAAGAACCACTCGGCTGATCCTTCTTCAATATGCCCTTCACCAACATGCAGTGTTTCCTTGATTGAATTAGCTCTCACACCAATATTTGCGTCTAGAGCCTTTGCATTAAGGGCTATCTGAAAACGGCTGTGGCGCTGAAGTTGCCTGTGAATGTGGAGTTGGTGGCATGTGAAACCCGCATGTGGAGCAGTCGTTTGTGTGGCCTGCTCTACCAGGTTCATTCCTAGATAATGCACTCAAAGGGCACTAAGCATCGAGTGTGAAAACTGAGTTTCCTTGAGAGCTGCTTGGATGCCTGATGGTGTGTGAAGTTAGTGAGCCAAATGGTGTTGTTCTCCCACAAGAACCACTCGGCTGATCCTTCTTCAATATGCCCTTCACCAACATGCAGTGTTTCCTTGATTGAATTAGCTCTCACACCAATATTTGCGTCTAGAGCCTTTGCATTAAGGGCTATCTGAAAACGGCTGTGGCGCCAAAGTTGCCTGTGGATGTGGAGTTGGTGGCATGTGAAACCCGCATGTGGAGCATTCGTTTGTGTGGGATGTTCTACCAGGTTCATTCCTAGATAATGCACTCAAAGGGCACTAAGCATAGAGTGTGAAAACTGAGTTTCCTTGAGAGCTGCTTGGAAGCCTGATGGTGTGTGAAGTTAGTGAGCCAAATGGAGTTGTTCTCCCACAAGAACCACTCGGCTGATCCTTCTTCAATATGCCCTTCACCAACATGCAGTGTTTCCTTGATTGAATTATCCCCCAAACCAATATTTGCGTCTAGAGCCTTTGCATTGAGGGCTATCTGAAAACAGCTGTGGCGCTGAAGTTGCCTGTGAATGTGGAGTTGGAGGCATGTGAAACCCGCATGTGGAGCATTCGTTTGTGTGGGATGTTCCACCAGGTTCATTCCTAGATAATGCACTCAAAGGGCACTAAGCATCGAGTGTGAAAACTGAGTTTCCTTGAGAGCTGCTTGGATGCCTGATGGTGTGTGAAGTTAGTGAGCCAAATGGAGTTGTTCTCCCACAAGAACCACTCGGCTGATCTTTCTTCAATATGCCCTTCACCCACATGCAGTGTTTCCTTGATTGAATTAGCTCTCACACCAATATTTGCGTCTAGAGCCTTTGCATTGAGGGCTATCTGAAAACGGCTGTGGCGCTGAAGTTGCCTGTGAATGTGGAGTTGGTGGCATGTGAAACCCGCATGTGGAGCATTCGTTTGTGTGGGATGCTCACCAAGCTTCATTTTAGTCCTAGGTCCTCAAAGGGTACTAAGCATAGAGTGTGAAAATTGAGTTTCCTTGAGAGCTGCTTGGATCCCTGATGGTGTGTGAAGTTAGTGAGCCAAATGGTGTTGTTCTCCCACAAGAACCACTCGGCTGATCCTTCTTCAATATGCCCTTCACCAACATGCAGTGTTTCCTTGATTGAATTAGCTCTCACACCAATATTTGTGTCTAGAGCCTTTGCATTGAGGGCTATCTGAAAACGGCTGTGGCGCTGAAGTTGCCTGTCAATGTGGAGTTGGTGGCATGTGAAACCCGCATGTGGAGCAGTCGTTTGTGTGGCCTGCTCTACCAGGTTCATTCCTAGATAATGCACTCAAAGGGCACTAAGCATCGAGTGTGAAAACTGAGTTTCCTTGAGAGCTGCTTGGATGCCTGATGGTGTGTGAAGTTAGTGAGCCAAATGGTGTTGTTCTCCCACAAGAACCACTCGGCTGATCCTTCTTCAATATGCCCTTCACCAACATGCAGTGTTTCCTTGATTGAATTATCCCCCACACCAATATTTGCGTCTAGAGCCTTTGCATTGAGGGCTATCTGAAAACGGCTGTGGCGCTGAAGTTGCCTGTGAATGTGGAGTTGGTGGCATGTGAAACCCGCATGTGGAGCATTCGTTTGTGTGGGATGTTCTACCAGGTTCATTCCTAGATAATGCACTCAAAGGGCACTAAGCATAGAGTGTGAAAACTGAGTTTCCTTCAGAGCTGCTTGGAAGCCTGATGGTGTGTGAATTTAGTGAGCCAAATGGAGTTGTTCTCCCACAAGAACCACTCGGCTGATCCTTCTTCAATATGCCCTTCACCCACATGCAGTGTTTCCTTGATTGAATTAGCTCTCACACCAATATTTGCCTCTAGAGCCTTTGCATTGAGGGCTATCTGAAAACGGCTGTGGCGCTGAAGTTGCCTGTGAATGTGGAGTTGGTGGCATGTGAAACCCGCATGTGGAGCATTCGTTTGTGTGGGATGCTCTACCATGTTCATTCCTAGATAATGCAGTCAAAGGGCACTAAGCATAGAGTGTGAAAACTGAGTTTCCTTGAGAGCTGCTTGGAAGCCTGATGGTGTGTGAAGTTAGTGAGCCAAATGGAGTTGTTCTCCCACAAGAACCACTCGGCTGATCCTTCTTCAATATGCCCTTCACCAACATGCAGTGTTTCCTTGATTGAATTAGCTCTCACACCAATATTTGCGTCTAGAGCCTTTGCATTGAGGGCTATCTGAAAACGGCTGTGGCGCTGAAGTTGCCTGTGAATGTGGAGTTGGTGGCATGTGAAACCCGCATGTGGAGCATTCGTTTGTGTGGGATGCTGACCAAGCTTCATTTCAGTCCTAGGTCCTCAAAGTGTACTAAGCATAGAGTGTGAAAATTGAGTTTCCTTGAGAGCTGCTTGGATGCCTGATGGTGTGTGAAGTTAGTGAGCCAAATGGTGTTGTTCTCCCACAAGAACCACTCGGCTGATCCTTCTTCAATATGCCCTTCACCAACATGCAGTGTTTCCTTGATTGAATTAGCTCTCACACCAATATTTGTGTCTAGAGCCTTTGCATTGAGGGCTATCTGAAAACGGCTGTGGCGCTGAAGTTGCCTGTCAATGTGGAGTTGGTGGCATGTGAAACCCGCATGTGGAGCAGTCGTTTGTGTGGGATGCTCTACCAGGTTCATTTCAGTCCTAGGCACTCAAAGGGCACTAAGCATAGAGTGTGAAAACTGAGTTTCCTTGAGAGCTGCTTGGAAGCCTGATGGTGTGTAAAGTTAGTGAGCCAAATGGAGTTGTTCTCCCACAAGAACCACTCAGCTGATCCTTCTTCAATATGCCCTTCACCAACATGCAGTGTTTCCTTGATTGAATTAGCTCTCACACCAATATTTGCGTCTAGAGCCTTTGCATTGAGGGCTATCTGAAAACGGCTGTGGCGCTGAAGTTGCCTGTGAATGTGGAGTTGGTGGCATGTGAAACCCGCATGTGGAGCATTCGTTTGTGTGGGATGCTCACCAAGCATCATTTCAGTCCTTGGACTCAACGGGCACTAAGCATAGAGTGTGAAAACTGAGTTTCCTTGAGAGCTGCTTGGAAGCCTGATGGTTTGTGAAGTTAGTGAGCCAAATGGAGTTGTTCTCCCACAAGAACCACTCGGCTATTTGTGTCTAGAGCCTTTGCATTGAGGGCTATCTGAAAACGGCTGTGGGGCTGAAGTTGCCTGAGAATGTGGAGTTGGTGGCATGTGAAAATCGCATGTGGAGCATTCGTTTGTGTGGGATGCTCTACCAGGTTCATTCCTAGATAATGCACTCAAAGGTCACTAAGCATGGAGTGTGAAAACTGAGTTTCCTTGAGAGCTGCTTGGAAGCCTGATGGTGTGTGAAGTTAGTGAGCCAAATGGAGTTGTTCTCCCACAAGAACCACTCGGCTGATCCTTCTTCAATATGCCCTTCACCAACATGCAGTGTTTCCTTGATTGAATTAGCTCTCACACCAATATTTGCGTCTAGAGCCTTTGCATTGAGGGCTATCTTAAATGGCTGTCGCGCTGAAGTTGGCTGTGAATGTGGAGTTGGTGGCATGTGAAACCCGCATGTGGAGCATTCGTTTGTGTGGGATGTTCTACCAGGTTCATTCCTAGATAATGCACTCAAAGGGCACTAAGCATAGAGTGTGAAAACTGAGTTTCCTTGAGAGCTGCTTGGAAGCCTGATGGTGTGTGAAGTTAGTGAGCCAAATGGAGTTGTTCTCCCACAAGAACCACTCGGCTGATCCTTCTTCAATATGCCCTTCACCAACATGCAGTGTTTCCTTGATTGAATTAGCTCTCACACCAGTATTTGCGTCTAGAGCCTTTGCATTGAGGGCTATCTGAAAACACCTGTGGCGCTGAAGTTGCCTGTGAATGTGGAGTTGGTGGCATGTGAAACCCGCATGTGGAGCATTCGTTTGTGTGGGATGCTCACCAAGCTTCATTTCAGTCCTAGGCTCTCAAAGGGCACTAAGCATAGAGTGTGAAAACTGAGTATCCTTGAGAGCTGCTTGGAAGCCTGATGGTGTGTGAAGTTAGTGAGCCAAATGGAGTTGTTCTCCCACAAGAACCACTCGGCTGATCCTTCTTCAATATGCCCTTCACCAACATGCAGTGTTTCCTTGATTGAATTAGCTCTCACACCAATATTTGCGTCTAGAGCCTTTGCATTGAGGGCTATCTGAAAACGGCTGTGGCGCTGAAGTTGCCTGTGAATGTGGAGTTGGTGGCATGTGAAACCCGCATGTGGAGCATTCGTTTGTGTGGGATGCTCTACCAGGTTCATTCCTAGATAATGCACTCAAAGGGCACTAAGCATCGAGTGTGAAAACTGAGTTTCCTTGAGAGCTGCTTGGAAGCCTGATGGTGTGTGAAGTTAGTGAGCCAAATGGAGTTGTTCTCCCACAAGAACCACTCGGCTGATCTTTCTTCAATATGCCCTTCACCCACATGCAGTGTTTCCTTGATTGAATTAGCTCTCACACCAATATTTGCGTCTAGAGCCTTTGCATTGAGGGCTATCTGAAAACGGCTGTGGCGCTGAAGTTGCCTGAGAATGTGGAGTTGGTGGCATGTGAAACCCGCATGTGGAGCATTCGTTTGTGTGGGATGCTCACCAAGCTTCATTTCAGTCCAAGGCACTCAAAGGGCACTAAGCATCGAGTGTGAAAACTGAGTTTCCTTGAGAGCTGCTTGGAAGCCTGATGGTGTGTGAAGTTAGTGAGCCAAATGGAGTTGTTCTCCCACAAGAACCACTCGGCTGATCCTTCTTCAATATGCCCTTCACCAACATGCAGTGTTTCCTTGATTGAATTAGCTCTCACACCAATATTTGCGTCTAGAGCCTTTGCATTGAGGGCTATCTGAAAACGGCTGTGGCGCTGAAGTTGCCTGAGAATGTGGAGTTGGTGGCATGTGAAACCCGCATGTGGAGCATTCGTTTGTGTGGGATGCTCTACCAGGTTCATTCCTAGATAATGCACTCAAAGGGCACTAAGCAAAGAGTGTGAAAACTGAGTTTCCTTGAGAGCTGCTTGGAAGCCTGATGGTGTGTGAAGTTAGTGAGCCAAATGGAGTTGTTCTCCCACAAGAACCACTCGGCTGATCCTTGTTTAATATGCCCTTCACCAACATGCAGTGTTTCCTTGATTGAATTAGCTCTCACACCAATATTTGCGTCTAGAGCCTTTGCATTGAGGGCTATCTGAAAATGGCTGTGGCGCTGAAGTTGCCTGAGAATGTGGAGTTGGTGGCATGTGAAACCCGCATGTGGAGCATTCGTTTGTGCGGGATGCTCACCAAGCTTCATTTCAGTCCTAGGCTCTCAAAGGGCACTAAGCATAGAGTGTGAAAACTGAGTTTCCTTGAGAGCTGCTTGGAAGCCTGATGGTGTGTGAAGTTAGTGAGCCAAATGGAGTTGTTCTCCCACAAGAACCACTCGGCTGATCCTTCTTCAATATGCCCTTCACCAACATGCAGTGTTTCCTTGATTGAATTAGCTCTCACACCAATATTTGCGTCTAGAGCCTTTGCATTGAGGGCTATCTGAAACGGCTGTGGCGCTGAAGTTGCCTGTGATTGTGGAGATGGTGGCATGTGAAACCCGCATGTGGAGCATTCATTTGTGTGGGATGCTCTACCAGGTTCATTCCTAGATAATGCACTCAAAGGCACTAAGCATAGAGTGTGAAAACTGAGTATCCTTGAGAGCTGCTTGGAAGCCTGATGGTGTGTGAAGTTAGTGAGCCAAATGGAGTTGTTCTCCCACAAGAACCACTCGGCTGATCCTTCTTCAATATGCCCTTCACCCACATGCAGTGTTTCCTTGATTGAATTAGCTCTCACACCAATATTTGCGTCTAGAGCCTTTGCATTGAGGGCTATCTGAAAACGGCTGTGGCGCCAAAGTAGCCTGTGATGTGGAGTTGGTGGCATGTGAAACCCGCATGTGGAGCATTCGTTTGTGTGGGATGCTCTACCAGGTTCATTTCACTCCTAGGCACTCAAAGGGCACTAAGCATTGAGTGTGAAAACTGAGTTTCCTTGAGAGCTGCTTGGAAGCCTGATGGTGTGTGAAGTTAGTGAGCCAAATGGAGTTGTTCTCCCACAAGAACCACTCGGCTGATCCTTCTTCAATATGCCCTTCACCAACATGCAGTGTTTCCTTGATTGAATTAGCTCTCACACCAATATTTGCGTCTAGAGCCTTTGCATTGAGGGCTATCTGAAAACGGCTGTGGCGCTGAAGTTGCCTGTGAATGTGGAGTTGGTGGCATGTGAAACCCGCATGTGGAGCATTCGTTTGTGTGGGATGTTCTACCAGGTTCATTCCTAGATAATGCACTCAAAGGGCACTAAGCATAGAGTGTGAAAACTGAGTTTCCTTGAGAGCTGCTTGGAAGCCTGATGGTGTGTGAAGTTAGTGAGCCAAATGGAGTTGTTCTCCCACAAGAACCACTCGGCTGATCCTTCTTCAATATGCCCTTCACCAACATGCAGTGTTTCCTTGATTGAATTAGCTCTCACACCAGTATTTGCGTCTAGAGCCTTTGCATTGAGGGCTATCTGAAAACACCTGTGGCGCTGAAGTTGCCTGTGAATGTGGAGTTGGTGGCATGTGAAACCCGCATGTGGAGCATTCGTTTGTGTGGGATGCTCACCAAGCTTCATTTCAGTCCTAGGCTCTCAAAGGGCACTAAGCATAGAGTGTGAAAACTGAGTTTCCTTGAGAGCTGCTTGGAAGCCTGATGGTGTGTGAAGTTAGTGAGCCAAATGGAGTTGTTCTCCCACAAGAACCACTCGGCTGATCCTTCTTCAATATGCCCTTCACCAACATGCAGTGTTTCCTTGATTGAATTAGCTCTCACACCAATATTTGCGTCTAGAGCCTTTGTATTGAGGGCTATCTGAAAACGGCTGTGGCGCTGAAGTTGCCTGTAAATGTGGAGTTGGTGGCATGTGAAACCCGCATGTGGAGCATTCGTTTGTGTGGGATGTTCTACCAGGTAAATTCCTAGATAATGCACTCAAAGGGCACTAAGCATCGAGTGTGAAAACTGAGTATCCTTGAGAGCTGCTTGGAAGCCTGATGGTGTGTGAAGTTAGTGAGCCAAATGGAGTTGTTCTCCCACAAGAACCACTCGGCTGATCCTTCTTCAATATGCCCTTCACCAACATGCAGTGTTTCCTTGATTGAAATAGCTCTCACACCAATATTTGCGTCTAGAGCCTTTGCATTGAGGGCTATTTGAAAACGGCTGTGGCGCTGAAGTTGCCTGTGAATGTGGAGTTGGTGGCATGTGAAACCCGTATGTGAAGCATTCGTTTGTGGGGGATGCTCTACCAGGTTCATTTCAGTCCTAGGCACTCAAAGGGCACTAAGCATAGAGTGTGAAAACTGAGTTTCCTTGAGAGCTGCTTAGAAGCCTGATGGTGTGTGAAGTTAGTGAGCCAAATGGAGCTGTTCTCCCACAAGAACCACTTGGCTGATCCTTCTTCAATATGCCCTTCACCAACATGCAGTGTTTCCTTGATTGAATTAGCTCTCACACCAATATTTGCGTCTAGAGCCTTTGCATTGAGGGCTATCTGAAAACGGCTGTGGCGCTGAAGTTGCCTGTGAATGTGGAGTTGGTGGCATGTGAAACCCCTATGTGAAGCATTCGTTTGTGTGGGATGCTCTACCAGGTTCATTCCTAGATAATGCACTCTAAGGGCACTAAGCATAGAGTGTGAAAACTGAGTTTCCTTGAGAGCTGCTTGGAAGCCTGATGGTGTGTGAAGTTAGTGAGCCAAATGGAGTTGTTCTCCCACAAGAACCACTCGGCTGATCCTTCTTCAATATGCCCTTCACCAACATGCAGTGTTTCCTTCATTGAATTAGCTCTCACACCAATATTTGTGTCTAGAGCCTTTGCATTGAGGGCTATCTGAAAACGGCTGTGGCGCTGAAGTTGCCTGTGAATGTGGAGTTGGTGGCATGTGAAACCCGCATGTGGAGCATTCGTTTGTGTGGGATGCTCTACCAGGTTCATTTCAGTCCTAGGCACTCAAAGGGCACTAAGCATAGAGTGTGAAAACTGAGTTTCCTTGAGAGCTGCTTGGAAGCCTGATGGTGTGTGAAGTTAGTGAGCCAAATGGAGTTGTTCTCCCACAAGAACCACTCGGCTGATCCTTCTTCAATATGCCCTTCACCAACATGCAGTGTTTCCTTGATTGAATTAGCTCTCACACCAATATTTGCGTCTAGAGCCTTTGCATTAAGGGCTATCTGAAAACGGCTGTGGCGCTGAAGTTGCCTGTGAATGTGGATTTGGTGGCATGTGAAACCCGCATGTGGAGCATTCGTTTGTGCGGGATGTTCTACCAGGTTCATTCCTAGATAATGCACTCAAAGGGCACTAAGCATCGAGTGTGCAAACTGAGTTTCCTTGAGAGCTGCTTGGATGCCTGATGGTGTGTGAAGTTAGTGAGCCAAATGGTGTTGTTCTCCCACAAGAACCACTCGGCTGATCCTTCTTCAATATGCCCTTCACCAACATGCAGTGTTTCCTTGATTGAATTATCCCCCACACCAAAATTTGCGTCTAGAGGCTTTGCATTGAGGGCTATCTGAAAACGGCTGTGGCGCCAAAGTTGCCTGTGGATGTGGAGTTGGTGGCATGTGAAACCCGCATGTGGAGCATTCGTTTGTGTGGGATGTTCTACCAGGTTCATTCCTAGATAATGCACTCAAAGGGCACTAAGCATAGAGTGTGAAAACTGAGTTTCCTTGAGAGCTGCTTGGAAGCCTGATGGTGTGTGAAGTTAGTGAGCCAAATGGAGTTGTTCTCCCACAAGAACCACTCGGCTGATCCTTCTTCAATATGCCCTTCACCCACATGCAGTGTTTCCTTGATTGAATTAGCTCTCACACCAATATTTGCGTCTAGAGCCTTTGTATTGAGGGCTATCTGAAAATGGCTGTGGCGCTGAAGTTGCCTGTCAATGTGGAGTTGGTGGCATGTGGAACCCGCATGTGGAGCATTCGTTTGTGTGGGATGTTCTACCAGGTACATTCCTAGATAATGCACTCAAAGGGCACTAAGCATAGAGTGTGAAAACTGAGTATCCTTGAGAGCTGCTTGGAAGCCTGATGGTGTGTGAAGTTAGTGAGCCAAATGGAGTTGTTCTCCCACAAGAACCACTCGGCTGATCCTTCTTCAATATGCCCTTCACCAACATGCAGTGTTTCCATGATTGAATTAGCTCTCACACCAATATTTGCGTCTAGAGCCTTTGCATTGAGGGCTATCTGAAAACAGCTGTGGCGCTGAAGTTGCCTGTGAATGTGGAGTTGGTGGCATGTGAAACCCGCATGTGGAGCAGTCGTTTGTGTGGCATGTTCTACCAGGTTCATTCCTAGATAATGCACTCAAAGGGCACTAAGCATAGAGTGTGAAAACTGAGTTTCCTTGAGAGCTGCTTGGAAGCCTGATGGTGTGTGAAGTTAGTGAGCCAAATGGAGTTGTTCTTCCACAAGAACCACTCGGCTGATCCTTCTTCAATATGCCCTTCACCAACATGCAGTGTTTCCTTGATTGAATTAGCTCTCACACCAATATTTGCGTCTAGAGCCTTTGCATTGAGGGCTATCTGAAAACGGCTGTGGCGCTGAAGTTGCCTGTCAGTGTGGAGTTGGTGGCATGTGAAACCCGCATGTGGAGCATTCGTTTGTGTGGGATGCTCTACCAGGTTCATTCCTCGATAATGCACTCTAAGGGCACTAAGCATAGAGTGTGAAAACTGAGTTTCCTTGAGAGCTGCTTGGAAGCCTGATGGTGTGTGAAGTTAGTGAGCCAAATGGAGTTGTTCTCCCACAAGAACCACTCGGCTGATCCTTCTTCAATATGCCCTTCACCAACATGCAGTGTTTCCTTGATTGAATTAGCTCTCACACCAATATTTGCGTCTAGAGCCTTTGCTTTGAGGGCTATCTGAAAACGGCTGTGGCGCTGAAGTTGCCTGAGAATGTGGAGTTGGTGGCATGTGAAACCCGCATGTGGAGCATTCGTTTGTGTGGGATGCTCTACCAGGTTCATTTCAGTCCTAGGCACTCAAATGGCACTAAGCATAGAGTGTGAAAACTGAGTTTCCTTGAGAGCTGCTTGGAAGCCTGATGGTGTGTGAAGTTAGTGAGCCAAATGGAGTTGTTCTCCCACAAGAACCACTCGGCTGATCCTTCTTCAATATGCCCTTCACCAACATGCAGTGTTTCCTTGATTGAATTAGCTCTCACACCAATATTTGCGTCTAGAGCCTTTGCATTAAGGGCTATCTGAAAACGGCTGTGGCGCTGAAGTTGCCTGTGAATGTGGAGTTGGTGGCATGTGAAACCCGCATGTGGAGCAGTCGTTTGTGTGGCCTGCTCTACCAGGTTCATTCCTAGATAATGCACTCAAAGGGCACTAAGCATCGAGTGTGAAAACTGAGTTTCCTTGAGAGCTGCTTGGATGCCTGATGGTGTGTGAAGTTAGTGAGCCAAATGGAGTTGTTCTCCCACAAGAACCACTCGGCTGATCCTTCTTCAATATGCCCTTTACCAACATGCAGTGTTTCCTTGATTGAATTAGCTCTCACACCAATATTTGCGTCTAGAGCCTTTGCATTAAGGGCTATCTGAAAACGGCTGTGGCGCCAAAGTTGCCTGTGGATGTGGAGTTGGTGGCATGTGAAACCCGCATGTGGAGCATTCGTTTGTGTGGGATGTTCTACCAGGTTCATTCCTAGATAATGCACTCAAAGGGCACTAAGCATAGAGTGTGAAAACTGAGTTTCCTTGAGAGCTGCTTGGAAGCCTGATGGTGTGTGAAGTTAGTGAGCCAAATGGAGTTGTTCTCCCACAAGAACCACTCGGCTGATCCTTCTTCAATATGCCCTTCACCAACATGCAGTGTTTCCTTGATTGAATTATCCCCCAAACCAATATTTGCGTCTAGAGCCTTTGCATTGAGGGCTATCTGAAAACAGCTGTGGCGCTGAAGTTGCCTGTGAATGTGGAGTTGGTGGCATGTGAAACCCGCATGTGGAGCATTCGTTTGTGTGGGATGCTCACCAAGCTTCATTTCAGTCCTAGGTACTCAAAGGGCACTAAGCATAGAGTGTGAAAACTGAGTTTCCTTGAGAGCTGCTTGGATGCCTGATGGTGTGTGAAGTTAGTGAGCCAAATGGTGTTGTTCTCCCACAAGAACCACTCGGCTGATCCTTCTTCAATATGCCCTTCACCAACATGCAGTGTTTCCTTGATTGAATTAGTTCTCACACCAATATTTGCGCCTAGAGCCTTTGCATTGAGGGCTATCTGAAAACGGCTGTGGCGCTGAAGTTGCCTGTCAATGTGGAGTTGGAGGCATGTGAAACCCGCATGTGGAGCATTCGTTTGTGTGGGATGTTACACCAGGTTCATTCCTAGATAATGCACTCAAAGGGCACTAAGCATCGAGTGTGAAAACTGAGTTTCCTTGAGAGCTGCTTGGATGCCTGATGGTGTGTGAAGTTAGTGAGCCAAATGGAGTTGTTCTCCCACAAGAACCACTCGGCTGATCTTTCTTCAATATGCCCTTCACCCACATGCAGTGTTTCCTTGATTGAATTAGCTCTCACACCAATATTTGCGTCTAGAGCCTTTGCATTGAGGGCTATCTGAAAACGGCTGTGGCGCTGAAGTTGCCTGTGAATGTGGAGTTGGTGGCATGTGAAACCCGCATGTGGAGCATTCGTTTGTGTGGGATGCTCACCAAGCTTCATTTCAGTCCTAGGTCCTCAAAGGGTACTAAGCATAGAGTGTGAAAATTGAGTTTCCTTGAGAGCTGCTTGGATGCCTGATGGTGTGTGAAGTTAGTGAGCCAAATGGTGTTGTTCTCCCACAAGAACCACTCGGCTGATCCTTCTTCAATATGCCCTTCACCAACATGCAGTGTTTCCTTGATTGAATTAGCTCTCACACCAATATTTGTGTCTAGAGCCTTTGCATTGAGGGCTATCTGAAAACGGCTGTGGCGCTGAAGTTGCCTGTCAATGTGGAGTTGGTGGCATGTGAAACCCGCATGTGGAGCAGTCGTTTGTGTGGCATGTTCTACCAGGTTCATTCCTAGATAATGCACTCAAAGGGCACTAAGCATAGAGTGTGAAAACTGAGTTTCCTTGAGAGCTGCTTGGAAGCCTGATGGTGTGTGAAGTTAGTGAGCCAAATGGAGTTGTTCTTCCACAAGAACCACTCGGCTGATCCTTCTTCAATATGCCCTTCACCAACATGCAGTGTTTCCTTGATTGAATTAGCTCTCACACCAATATTTGCGTCTAGAGCCTTTGCATTGAGGGCTATCTGAAAACGGCTGTGGCGCTGAAGTTGCCTGTCAGTGTGGAGTTGGTGGCATGTGAAACCCGCATGTGGAGCATTCGTTTGTGTGGGATGCTCTACCAGGTTCATTCCTCGATAATGCACTCTAAGGGCACTAAGCATAGAGTGTGAAAACTGAGTTTCCTTGAGAGCTGCTTGGAAGCCTGATGGTGTGTGAAGTTAGTGAGCCAAATGGAGTTGTTCTCCCACAAGAACCACTCGGCTGATCCTTCTTCAATATGCCCTTCACCAACATGCAGTGTTTCCTTGATTGAATTAGCTCTCACACCAATATTTGCGTCTAGAGCCTTTGCTTTGAGGGCTATCTGAAAACGGCTGTGGCGCTGAAGTTGCCTGAGAATGTGGAGTTGGTGGCATGTGAAACCCGCATGTGGAGCATTCGTTTGTGTGGGATGCTCTACCAGGTTCATTTCAGTCCTAGGCACTCAAAGGGCACTAAGCATAGAGTGTGAAAACTGAGTTTCCTTGAGAGCTGCTTGGAAGCCTGATGGTGTGTGAAGTTAGTAGCCAAATGGAGTTGTTCTCCCACAAGAACCACTCGGCTGATCCTTCTTCAATATGCCCTTCACCAACATGCAGTGTTTCCTTGATTGAATTAGCTCTCACACCAATATTTTGCGTCTAGAGCCTTTGCATTAAGGGCTATCTGAAAACGGCTGTGGCGCTGAAGTTGCCTGTGAATGTGGAGTTGGTGGCATGTGAAACCCGCATGTGGAGCAGTCGTTTGTGTGGCCTGCTCTACCAGGTTCATTCCTAGATAATGCACTCAAAGGGCACTAAGCATCGAGTGTGAAAACTGAGTTTCCTTGAGAGCTGCTTGGATGCCTGATGGTGTGTGAAGTTAGTGAGCCAAATGGTGTTGTTCTCCCACAAGAACCACTCGGCTGATCCTTCTTCAATATGCCCTTTACCAACATGCAGTGTTTCCTTGATTGAATTAGCTCTCACACCAATATTTGCGTCTAGAGCCTTTGCATTAAGGGCTATCTGAAAACGGCTGTGGCGCCAAAGTTGCCTGTGGATGTGGAGTTGGTGGCATGTGAAACCCGCATGTGGAGCATTCGTTTGTGTGGGATGTTCTACCAGGTTCATTCCTAGATAATGCACTCAAAGGGCACTAAGCATAGAGTGTGAAAACTGAGTTTCCTTGAGAGCTGCTTGGAAGCCTGATGGTGTGTGAAGTTAGTGAGCAAATGGAGTTGTTCTCCCACAAGAACCACTCGGCTGATCCTTCTTCAATATGCCCTTCACCAACATGCAGTGTTTCCTTGATTGAATTATCCCCCAAACCAATATTTGCGTCTAGAGCCTTTGCATTGAGGGCTATCTGAAAACAGCTGTGGCGCTGAAGTTGCCTGTGAATGTGGAGTTGGTGGCATGTGAAACCCGCATGTGGAGCATTCGTTTGTGTGGGATGCTCACCAAGCTTCATTTCAGTCCTAGGTACTCAAAGGGCACTAAGCATAGAGTGTGAAAACTGAGTTTCCTTGAGAGCTGCTTGGATGCCTGATGGTGTGTGAAGTTAGTGAGCCAAATGGTGTTGTTCTCCCACAAGAACCACTCGGCTGATCCTTCTTCAATATGCCCTTCACCAACATGCAGTGTTTCCTTGATTGAATTAGTTCTCACACCAATATTTGCGCCTAGAGCCTTTGCATTGAGGGCTATCTGAAAACGGCTGTGGCGCTGAAGTTGCCTGTCAATGTGGAGTTGGAGGCATGTGAAACCCGCATGTGGAGCATTCGTTTGTGTGGGATGTTCCACCAGGTTCATTCCTAGATAATGCACTCAAAGGGCACTAAGCATCGAGTGTGAAAACTGAGTTTCCTTGAGAGCTGCTTGGATGCCTGATGGTGTGTGAAGTTAGTGAGCCAAATGGAGTTGTTCTCCCACAAGAACCACTCGGCTGATCTTTCTTCAATATGCCCTTCACCCACATGCAGTGTTTCCTTGATTGAATTAGCTCTCACACCAATATTTGCGTCTAGAGCCTTTGCATTGAGGGCTATCTGAAAACGGCTGTGGCGCTGAAGTTGCCTGTGAATGTGGAGTTGGTGGCATGTGAAACCCGCATGTGGAGCATTCGTTTGTGTGGGATGCTCACCAAGCTTCATTTCAGTCCTAGGTCCTCAAAGGGTACTAAGCATAGAGTGTGAAAATTGAGTTTCCTTGAGAGCTGCTTGGATGCCTGATGGTGTGTGAAGTTAGTGAGCCAAATGGTGTTGTTCTCCCACAAGAACCACTCGGCTGATCCTTCTTCAATATGCCCTTCACCAACATGCAGTGTTTCCTTGATTGAATTAGCTCTCACACCAATATTTGTGTCTAGAGCCTTTGCATTGAGGGCTATCTGAAAACGGCTGTGGCGCTGAAGTTGCCTGTCAATGTGGAGTTGGTGGCATGTGAAACCCGCATGTGGAGCAGTCGTTTGTGTGGCCTGCTCTACCAGGTTCATTCCTAGATAATGCACTCAAAGGGCACTAAGCATCGAGTGTGAAAACTGAGTTTCCTTGAGAGCTGCTTGGATGCCTGATGGTGTGTGAAGTTAGTGAGCCAAATGGGTGTTGTTCTCCCACAAGAACCACTCGGCTGATCCTTCTTCATATGCCCTTCACCAACATGCAGTGTTTCCTTGATTGAATTATCCCCCACACCAATATTTGCGTCTAGAGCCTTTGCATTGAGGGCTATCTGAAAACGGCTGTGGCGCTGAAGTTGCCTGTGAATGTGGAGTTGGTGGCATGTGAAACCCGCATGTGGAGCATTCGTTTGTGTGGGATGTTCTACCAGGTTCATTCCTAGATAATGCACTCAAAGGGCACTAAGCATAGAGTGTGAAAACTGAGTTTCCTTCAGAGCTGCTTGGAAGCCTGATGGTGTGTGAATTTAGTGAGCCAAATGGAGTTGTTCTCCCACAAGAACCACTCGGCTGATCCTTCTTCAATATGCCCTTCACCCACATGCAGTGTTTCCTTGATTGAATTAGCTCTCACACCAATATTTGCGTCTAGAGCCTTTGCATTGAGGGCTATCTGAAAACGGCTGTGGCGCTGAAGTTGCCTGTGAATGTGGAGTTGGTGGCATGTGAAACCCGCATGTGGAGCATTCGTTTGTGTGGGATGCTGACCAAGCTTCATTTCAGTCCTAGGTCCTCAAAGTGTACTAAGCATAGAGTGTGAAAATTGAGTTTCCTTGAGAGCTGCTTGGATGCCTGATGGTGTGTGAAGTTAGTGAGCCAAATGGTGTTGTTCTCCCACAAGAACCACTCGGCTGATCCTTCTTCAATATGCCCTTCACCAACATGCAGTGTTTCCTTGATTGAATTAGCTCTCACACCAATATTTGTGTCTAGAGCCTTTGCATTGAGGGCTATCTGAAAACGGCTGTGGCGCTGAAGTTGCCTGTCAATGTGGAGTTGGTGGCATGTGAAACCCGCATGTGGAGCAGTCGTTTGTGTGGGATGCTCTACCAGGTTCATTTCAGTCCTAGGCACTCAAAGGGCACTAAGCATAGAGTGTGAAAACTGAGTTTCCTTGAGAGCTGCTTGGAAGCCTGATGGTGTGTAAAGTTAGTGAGCCAAATGGAGTTGTTCTCCACAAGAACCACTCGGCTGATCCTTCTTCAATATGCCCTTCACCCACATGCAGTGTTTCCTTGATTGAATTAGCTCTCACACCAATATTTGCGTCTAGAGCCTTTGCATTGAGGGCTATCTGAAAACGGCTGTGGCGCTGAAGTTGCCTGTGAATGTGGAGTTGGTGGCATGTGAAACCCGCATGTGGAGCAGTCGTTTGTGTGGCCTGCTCTACCAGGTCATTCCTAGATAATGCACTCAAAGGGCACTAAGCATCGAGTGTGAAAACTGAGTTTCCTTGAGAGCTGCTTGGATGCCTGATGGTGTGTGAAGTTAGTGAGCCAAATGGTGTTGTTCTCCACAAGAACCACTCGGCTGATCCTTCTTCAATATGCCCTTCACCAACATGCAGTGTTTCCTTCATTGAATTAGCTCTCACACCAATATTTGCGTCTAGAGCCTTTGCATTGAGGGCTTTCTGAAAACGGCTGTGGCGCCAAAGTTGCCTGTGGATGTGGAGTTGGTGGCATGTGAAACCCGCATGTGGAGCATTCGTTTGTGTGGGATGTTCTACCAGGTTCATTCGTAGATAATGCACTCAAAGGGCACGAAGCATAGAGTGTGAAAACTGAGTTTCCTTGAGAGCTGCTTGGAAGCCTGATGGTGTGTGAAGTTAGTGAGCCAAATGGAGTTGTTCTCCCACAAGAACCACTCGGCTGATCCTTCTTCAATATGCCCTTCACCAACATGCAGTGTTTCCTTGATTGAATTAGCTCTCACACCAATATTTGCGTCTAGAGCCTTTGCATTGAGGGCTATCTGAAAACGGCTGTGGCGCTGAAGTTGCCTGTGATGTGGAGTTGGTGGCATGTGAAACCCGCATGTGGAGCATTCGTTTGTGTGGGATGCTCACCAAGCTTCATTTCAGTCCTAGGCACTCAAAGGGCACTAAGCATAGAGTGTGAAAACTGAGTTTCCTTGAGAGCTGCTTGGAAGCCTGATGGTGTGTGAAGTTAGTGAGCCAAATGGAGTTGTTCTCCCACAAGAACCACTCGGCTGATCCTTCTTCAATATGCCCTTCACCAACATGCAGTGTTTCCTTGATTGAATTAGCTCTCACACCAATATTTGCGTCTAGAGCCTTTGCATTGAGGGCTATCTGAAAACGGCTGTGGCGCTGAAGTTGCCTGTGAATGTGGAGTTGGTGGCATGTGAAACCCGCATGTGGAGCATTCGTTTGTGTGGGATGCTCTACCAGGTTCATTCCTAGATAATGCACTCAAAGGGCACTAAGCATCGAGTGTGCAAACTGAGTTTCCTTGAGAGCTGCTTGGAAGCCTGATGGTGTGTGAAGTTAGTGAGCCAAATGGAGTTGTTCTCCCACAAGAACCACTCGGCTGATCCTTCTTCAATATGCCCTTCACCAACATGCAGTGTTTCCTTGATTGAATTAGCTCTCACACCAATATTTGCGTCTAGAGCCTTTGCATTGAGGGCTATCTGTAAACGGCTGTGGCGCTGAAGTTGCCTGTGATGTGGAGTTGGTGGCATGTGAAACCCGCATGTGGAGCATTCGTTTGTGTGGGATGCTCACCAAGCTTCATTTCAGTCCTAGGCACTCAAAGGGCACTAAGCATAGAGTGTGAAAACTGAGTTTCCTTGAGAGCTGCTTGGATGCCTGATGGTGTGTGAAGTTAGTGAGCCAAATGGAGTTGTTTCTCCCACAAGAACCACTCGGCTGATCCTTCTTCAATATGCCCTTCACCAACATGCAGTGTTTCCTTGATTGAATTATCCCCCACACCAATATTTGCGTCTAGAGCCTTTGCATTGAGGGCTATCTGAAAACGGCTGTGGCGCTGAAGTTGCCTGTCAATGTGGAGTTGGTGGCATGTGAAACCCGCATGTGGAGCAGTCGTTTGTGTGGGATGCTCTACCAGGTTCATTTCAGTCCTAGGCACTCAAAGGGCACTAAGCATAGAGTGTGAAAACTGAGTTTCCTTGAGAGCTGCTTGGAAGCCCTGATGGTGTGTGAAGTTAGTGAGCCAAATGGAGTTGTTCTCCCACAAGAAACACTCAGCTGATCATTCTTCAATATGCCCTTCACCAACATGCAGTGTTTCCTTGATTGAATTAGCTCTCACACCAATATTTGCGTCTAGAGCCTTTGCATTGAGGGCTATCTGAAAACGGCTGTGGCGCTGAGTTGCCTGTGAATGTGGGAGTTGGTGGCATGTGAAACCCGCATGTGGAGCAGTCGTTTGTGTGGCCTGCTCTACCAGGTTCATTCCTAGATAATGCACTCAAAGGGCACTAAGCATCGAGTGTGAAAACTGAGTTTCCTTGAGAGCTGCTTGGATGCCTGATGGTGTGTGAAGTTAGTGAGCCAAATGGTGTTGTTCTCCCACAAGAACCACTCGGCTGATCCTTCTTCAATATGCCCTTCACCAACATGCAGTGTTTCCTTGATTGAATTATCCCCCACACCAATATTTGCGTCTAGAGCCTTTGCATTGAGGGCTTTCTGAAAACGGCTGTGGCGCCAAAGTTGCCTGTGGATGTGGAGTTGGTGGCATGTGAAACCCGCATGTGGAGCATTCGTTTGTGTGGGATGTTCTACCAGGTTCATTCCTAGATAATGCACTCAAAGGGCACGAAGCATAGAGTGTGAAAACTGAGTTTCCTTGAGAGCTGCTTGGAAGCCTGATGGTGTGTGAAGTTAGTGAGCCAAATGGAGTTGTTCTCCCACAAGAACCACTCGGCTGATCCTTCTTCAATATGCCCTTCACCAACATGCAGTGTTTCCTTGATTGAATTAGCTCTCACACCAATATTTGCGTCTAGAGCCTTTGCATTGAGGGCTATCTGTAAACGGCTGTGGCGCTGAAGTTGCCTGTGATGTGGAGTTGGTGGCATGTGAAACCCGCATGTGGAGCATTCGTTTGTGTGGGATGCTCACCAAGCTTCATTTCAGTCCTAGGCACTCAAAGGGCACTAAGCATAGAGTGTGAAAACTGAGTTTCCTTGAGAGCTGCTTGGATGCCTGATGGTGTGTGAAGTTAGTGAGCCAAATGGAGTTGTTCTCCCACAAGAACCACTCGGCTGATCCTTCTTCAATATGCCCTTCACCAACATGCAGTGTTTCCTTGATTGAATTAGCTCTCACACCAATATTTGCGTCTAGAGCCTTTGCATTGAGGGCTATCTGAAAACGGCTGTGGCGCTGAAGTTGCCTGTGAATGTGGAGTTGGTGGCATGTGAAACCCGCATGTGGAGCATTCGTTTGTGTGGGATGCTCTACCAGGTTCATTCCTAGATAATGCACTCAAAGGGCACTAAGCATCGAGTGTGCAAACTGAGTTTCCTTGAGAGCTGCTTGGAAGCCTGATGGTGTGTGAAGTTAGTGAGCCAAATGGAGTTGTTCTCCCACAAGAACCACTCGGCTGATCCTTCTTCAATATGCCCTTCACCAACATGCAGTGTTTCCTTGATTGAATTAGCTCTCACACCAATATTTGCGTCTAGAGCCTTTGCATTGAGGGCTATCTGAAAACGGCTGTGGCGCTGAAGTTGCCTGTGATGTGGAGTTGGTGGCATGTGAAACCCGCATGTGGAGCATTCGTTTGTGTGGGATGCTCACCAAGCTTCATTTCAGTCCTAGGCACTCAAAGGGCACTAAGCATAGAGTGTGAAAACTGAGTTTCCTTGAGAGCTGCTTGGATGCCTGATGGTGTGTGAAGTTAGTGAGCCAAATGGAGTTGTTCTCCCACAAGAACCACTCGGCTGATCCTTCTTCAATATGCCCTTCACCAACATGCAGTGTTTCCTTGATTGAATTATCCCCCACACCAATATTTGCGTCTAGAGCCTTTGCATTGAGGGCTATCTGAAAACAGCTGTGGCGCTGAAGTTGCCTGTGAATGTGGAGTTGGTGGCATGTGAAACCCGCATGTGGAGCATTCGTTTGTGTGGGATGCTCACCAAGCTTCATTTCAGTCCTAAGTTCTCAAAGGGCACTAAGCATAGAGTGTGAAAACTGAGTTTCCTTGAGAGCTGCTTGGATGCCTGATGGTGTGTGAAGTTAGTGAGCCAAATGGTGTTGTTCTCCCACAAGAACCACTCGGCTGATCCTTCTTCAATATGCCCTTCACCAACATGCAGTGTTTCCTTGATTGAATTAGTTCTCACACCAATATTTGCGTCTGGAGCCTTTGCATTGAGGGCTATCTGAAAACGGCTGTGGCGCTGAAGTTGCCTGTCAATGTGGAGTTGGTGGCATGTGAAACCCGCATGTGGAGCATTCGTTTGTGTGGGATGTTCTACCAGGTTCATTCCTAGATAATGCACTCAAAGGGCACTAAGCATCGAGTGTGAAAACTGAGTTTCCTTGAGAGCTGCTTGGAAGCCTGATGGCGTGTGAAGTTAGTGAGCCAAATGGAGTTGTTCTCCCACAAGAACCACTCGGCTGATCCTTCTTCAATATGCCCTTCACCAACATGCAGTGTTTCCTTGATTGAATTAGCTCTCACACCAATATTTGCGTCTAGAGCCTTTGCATTGAGGGCTATCTGAAAACGGCTGTGGCGCTGAAGTTGCCTGTGAATGTGGAGTTGGTGGCATGTGAAACCCGCATGTGGAGCATTCGTTTGTGTGGGATGCTGACCAAGATTCATTTCAGTCCTAGGTCCTCAAAGGGTACTAAGCATAGAGTGTGAAAATTGAGTTTCCTTGAGAGCTGCTTGGATGCCTGATGGTGTGTGAAGTTAGTGAGCCAAATGGTGTTGTTCTCCCACAAGAACCACTCGGCTGATCCTTCTTCAATATGCCCTTCACCAACATGCAGTGTTTCCTTGATTGAATTAGCTCTCACACCAATATTTGTGTCTAGAGCCTTTGCATTGAGGGCTATCTGAAAACGGCTGTGGCGCTGAAGTTGCCTGTCAATGTGGAGTTGGTGGCATGTGAAACCCGCATGTGGAGCAGTCGTTTGTGTGGGATGCTCTACCAGGTTCATTTCAGTCCTAGGCACTCAAAGGGCACTAAGCATAGAGTGTGAAAACTGAGTTTCCTTGAGAGCTGCTTGGAAGCCTGATGGTGTGTGAAGTTAGTGAGCCAAATGGAGTTGTTCTCCCACAAGAACGACTCGGCTGATCCTTCTTCAATATGCCCTTCACCAACATGCAGTGTTTCCTTGATTGAATTAGCTCTCACACCAATATTTGCGTCTAGAGCCTTTGCATTAAGGGCTATCTGAAAACGGCTGTGGCGCTGAAGTTGCCTGTGAATGTGGAGTTGGTGGCATGTGAAACCCGCATGTGGAGCATTCGTTTGTGTGGGATGTTCTACCAGGTTCATTCCTAGATAATGCACTCAAAGGGCACTAAGCATCGAGTGTGAAAACTGAGTTTCCTTGAGAGCTGCTTGGAAGCCTGATGGTGTGTGAAGTTAGTGAGCCAAATGGAGCTGATCTCCCACAAGAACCACTCGGCTGATCCTTCTTCAATATGCCCTTCACCAACATGCAGTGTTTCCTTCATTGAATTAGCTCTCACACCAATATTTGTGTCTAGATCATTTGCATTGAGGGCTATCTGAAAACGGCTGTGGCGCTGAAGTTGCCTGTCAATGTGGAGTTGGTGGCATGTGAAACCCGCATGTGGAGCAGTCGTTTGTGTGGGATGCTCTACCAGGTTCATTTCAGTCCTAGGCACTCAAAGGGCACTAAGCATAGAGTGTGAAAACTGAGTTTCCTTGAGAGCTGCTTGGAAGCCTGATGGTGTGTGAAGTTAGTGAGCCAAATGGAGTTGTTCTCCCACAAGAACCACTCGGCTGATCCTTCTTTAATATGCCCTTCACCAACATGCAGTGTTTCCTTGATTGAATTAGCTCTCACACCAATATTTGCGTCTAGAGCCTTTGCATTGAGGGCTATCTGAAAACGGCTGTGGCGCTGAAGTTGCCTGTGATGTGGAGTTGGTGGCATGTGAAACCCGCATGTGGAGCATTCGTTTGTGTGGGATGCTCACCAAGCTTCATTTCAGTCCTAGGCACTCAAAGGGCACTAAGCATAGAGTGTGAAAACTGAGTTTCCTTGAGAGCTGCTTGGAAGCCTGATGGTGTGTGAAGTTAGTGAGCCAAATGGAGTTGTTCTCCCACAAGAACCACTCGGCTGATCCTTCTTCAATATGCCCTTCACCAACATGCAGTGTTTCCTTGATTGAATTAGCTCTCACACCAATATTTGCGTCTAGAGCCTTTGCATTGAGGGCTATCTGAAAACAGCTGTGGCGCTGAAGTTGCCTGTCAATGTGGAGTTGGTGGCATGTGAAACCCGCATGTGGAGCATTCGTTTGTGTGGGATGTTCTACCAGGTTCATTCCTAGATAATGCACTCAAAGGGCACTAAGCATAGAGTGTGAAAACTGAGTTTGCTTGAGAGCTGCTTGGAAGCCTGATGGTGTGTGAAGTTAGTGAGCCAAATGGAGTTGTTCTCCCACAAGAACCACTCGGCTGATCCTTCTTCAATATGCCCTTCACCAACATGCAGTGTCTCCTTGATTGAATTAGCTCTCACACCAATATTTGCGTCTAGAGCCTTTGCATTGAGGGCTATCTGAAAACGGCTGTGGCGCTGAAGTTGCCTGTGAATGTGGAGTTGGTGGCATGTGAAACCCGCATGTGGAGCATTCGTTTGTGTGGGATGCTCACCAAGCTTCATTTCAGTCCTAGGTACTCAAAGGGTACTAAGCATAGAGTGTGAAAATTGAGTTTCCTTGAGAGCTGCTTGGAAGCCTGATGGTGTGTGAAGTTAGTGAGCCAAATTGTGCTGTTCTCCCACAAGAACCACTCGGCTGATCCTTCTTCAATATGCCCTTCACCAACATGCAGTGTTTCCTTGATTGAATTAGCTCTCACACCAATATTTGCGTCTAGAGCCTTTGCATTGAGGGCTATCTGAAAACGGCTGTGGCGCTGAAGTTGCCTGTGAATGTGGAGTTGGTGGCATGTGAAACCCGCATGTGGAGCATTCGTTTGTGTGGGATGCTCTACCATGTTCATTCCTAGATAATGCACTCAAAGGGCACTAAGCATAGAGTGTGAAAACTGAGTTTCCTTGAGAGCTGCTTGGAAGCCTGATGGTGTGTGAAGTTAGTGAGCCAAATGGAGTTGTTCTCCCACAAGAACCACTCGGCTGATCCTTCTTCAATATGCCCTTCACCAACATGCAGTGTTTCCTTGATTGAATTAGATCTCACACCAATATTTGCGTCTAGAGCCTTTGCATTGAGGGCTATCTGAAAACGGCTGTGGCGCTGAAGTTGCCTGTGAATGTGGAGTTGGTGGCATGTGAAACCCGCATGTGGAGCATTCGTTTGTGTGGGATGCTCTACCAGGTTCATTCCTAGATAATGCACTCAAAGGGCACTAAGCATCGAGTGTGCAAACTGAGTTTCCTTGAGAGCTGCTTGGAAGCCTGATGGTGTGTGAAGTTAGTGAGCCAAATGGAGTTGTTCTCCCACAAGAATCACTCGGCTGATCCTTCTTCAATATGCCCTTCACCAACATGCAGTGTTTCCTTGATTGAATTAGATCTCACACCAATATTTGCGTCTAGAGCCTTTGCATTGAGGGCTATCTGTAAACGGCTGTGGCGCTGAAGTTGCCTGTGATGTGGAGTTGGTGGCTTGTGTAACCCGCATGTGGAGCATTCGTTTTTGTGGGATGCTCACCAAGCTTCATTTCAGTCCTAGGCACTCAAAGGGCACTAAGCATAGAGTGTGAAAACTGAGTTTCCTTGAGAGCTGCTTGGATGCCTGATGGTGTGTGAAGTTAGTGAGCCAAATGGAGTTGTTCTCCCACAAGAACCACTCGGCTGATCCTTCTTCAATATGCCCTTCACCTACATGCAGTGTTTCCTTGATTGAATTATCCCCCACACAAATATTTGCGTCTAGAGCCTTTGCATTGAGGGCTATCTGAAAACGGCTGTGGCGCTGAAGTTGCCTGTGAATGTGGAGTTGGTGGCATGTGAAACCCGAATGTGGAGCATTCGTTTGTGTGGGATGCTCACCAAGCTTCATTTCAGTCCTAGGTACTCAAAGGGCACTAAGCATAGAGTGTGAAAACTGAGTTTCCTTGAGAGCTGCTTGGATGCCTGATGGTGTGTGAAGTTAGTGAGCCAAATGGTGTTGTTCTCCCACAAGAACCACTCGGCTGATCCTTCTTCAATATGCCCTTCACCAACATGCAGTGTTTCCTTGATTGAATTAGTTCTCACACCAATATTTGCGTCTAGAGCCTTTGCATTGAGGGCTATCTGAAAACGGCTGTGGCGCTGAAGTTGCCTGTGAATGTGGAGTTGGTGGCATGTGAAACCCGCATGTGGAGCATTCGTTTGTGTGGGATGTTCCACCAGGTTCATTCCTAGATAATGCACTCAAAGGGCACTAAGCATCGAGTGTGAAAACTGAGTTTCCTTGAGAGCTGCTTGGATGCCTGATGGTGTGTGAAGTTAGTGAGCCAAATGGAGTTGTTCTCCCACAAGAACCACTCGGCTGATCCTTCTTCAATATGCCCTTCACCCACATGCAGTGTTTCCTTGATTGAATTAGCTCTCACACCAATATTTGCGTCTAGAGCCTTTGCATTGAGGGCTATCTGAAAACACCTGTGGCGCTGAAGTTGCCTGTGAATGTGGAGTTGGTGGCATGTGAAACCCGCATGTGGAGCATTCGTTTGTGTGGGATGCTCACCAAGCTTCATTTCAGTCCTAGGTCCTCAAAGGGTACTAAGCATAGAGTGTGAAAATTGAGTTTCCTTGAGAGCTGCTTGGATGCCTGATGGTGTGTGAAGTTAGTGAGCCAAATGGAGTTGTTCTCCCACAAGAACCACTCGGCTGATCCTTCTTCAATATGCCCTTCACCAACATGCAGTGTTTCCTTGATTGAATTAGCTCTCACACCAATATTTGCGTCTAGAGCCTTTGCATTGAGGGCTATCTGAAAACGGCTGTGGCGCTGAAGTTGCCTGTGAATGTGGAGTTGGTGGCATGTGAAACCCGCATGTGGAGCATTCGTTTGTGTGGGATGCTCTACCAGGTTCATTCCTAGATAATGCACTCAAAGGGCACTAAGCATCGAGTGTGCAAACTGAGTTTCCTTGAGAGCTGCTTGGAAGCCTGATGGTGTGTGAAGTTAGTGAGCCAAATGGAGTTGTTCTCCCACAAGAACCACTCGGCTGATCCTCCTTCAATATGCCCTTCACCAACATGCAGTGTTTCCTTGATTGAATTAGCTCTCACACCAATATTTGCGTCTAGAGCCTTTGCATTGAGGGCTATCTGAAAACGGCTGTGGCGCTGAAGTTGCCTGTGAATGTGGAGTTGGTGGCATGTGAAACCCGCATGTGGAGCATTCGTTTGTGTGGGATGCTCTACCAGGTTCATTCCTAGATAATGCACTCAAAGGGCACTAAGCATAGAGTGTGAAAACTGAGTTTCCTTGAGAGCTGCTTGGATGCCTGATGGTGTGTGAAGTTAGTGAGCCAAATGGAGTTGTTCTCCCACAAGAACCACTCGGCTGATCCTTCTTCAATATGCCCTTCACCAACATGCAGTGTTTCCTTGATTGAATTAGCTCTCACACCAATATTTGCGTCTAGAGCCTTTGCATTGAGGGCTATCTGAAAACGGCTGTGGCGCTGAAGTTGCCTGTGAATGTGGAGTTGGTGGCATGTGAAACCCGCATGTGGAGCATTCGTTTGTGTGGGATGCTCACCAAGCTTCATTTCAGTCCTAGGCACTCAAAGGGCACTAAGCATAGAGTGTGAAAACTGAGTATCCTTGAGAGCTGCTTGGAAGCCTGATGGTGTGTGAAGTTAGTGAGCCAAATGGAGTTGTTCTCCCACAAGAACCACTCGGCTGATCCTTCTTCAATATGCCCTTCACCAACATGCAGTGTTTCCTTGATTGAATTAGCTCTCACACCAATATTTGCGTCTAGAGCCTTTGCATTGAGGACTATCTGAAAACGGCTGGGGCGCCGAACTTGCCTGTGAATGTGGAGTTGGTGGCATGTGAAACCCGCATGTGCAGCATTCGTTTGTGTGGGATGCTCTACCAGGTTCATTCCTAGATAATGCACTCAAAGGGCACTAAGCATCGAGTGTGCAAACTGAGTTTCCTTGAGAGCTGCTTGGAAGCCTGATGGTGTGTGAAGTTAGTGAGCCAAATGGAGTTGTTCTCCCACAAGAACCACTCGGCTGATCCTTCTTCAATATGCCCTTCACCAACATGCAGTGTTTCCTTGATTGAATTAGCTCTCACACCAATATTTGCGTCTAGAGCCTTTGCATTGAGGGCTATCTGTAAACGGCTGTGGCGCTGAAGTTGCCTGTGATGTGGAGTTGGTGGCTTGTGTAACCCGCATGTGGAGCATTCGTTTTTGTGGGATGCTCACCAAGCTTCATTTCAGTCCTAGGCACTCAAAGGGCACTAAGCATAGAGTGTGAAAACTGAGTTTCCTTGAGAGCTGCTTGGATGCCTGATGGTGTGTGAAGTTAGTGAGCCAAATGGAGTTGTTCTCCCACAAGAACCACTCGGCTGATCCTTCTTCAATATGCCCTTCACCTACATGCAGTGTTTCCTTGATTGGATTATCCCCCACACCAATATTTGCGTCTAGAGCCTTTGCATTGAGGGCTATCTGAAAACAGCTGTGGCGCTGAAGTTGCCTGTGAATGTGGAGTTGGTGGCATGTGAAACCCGAATGTGGAGCATTCGTTTGTGTGGGATGCTCACCAAGCTTCATTTCAGTCCTAGGTACTCAAAGGGCACTAACCATAGAGTGTGAAAACTGAGTTTCTTTGAGAGCTGCTTGGATGCCTGATGGTGTGTGAAGTTAGTGAGCCAAATGGTGTTGTTCTCCCACAAGAACCACTCGGCTGATCCTTCTTCAATATGCCCTTCACCAACATGCAGTGTTTCCTTGATTGAATTAGTTCTCACACCAATATTTGCGTCTAGAGCCTTTGCATTGAGGGCTATCTGAAAACGGCTGTGGCGCTGAAGTTGCCTGTGAATGTGGAGTTGGTGGCATGTGAAACCCGCATGTGGAGCATTCGTTTGTGTGGGATGTTCCACCAGGTTCATTCCTAGATAATGCACTCAAAGGGCACTAAGCATCGAGTGTGAAAACTGAGTTTCCTTGAGAGCTGCTTGGATGCCTGATGGTGTGTGAAGTTAGTGAGCCAAATGGAGTTGTTCTCCCACAAGAACCACTCGGCTGATCCTTCTTCAATATGCTCTTCACCCACATGCAGTGTTTCCTTGATTGAATTAGCTCTCACACCAATATTTGCGTCTAGAGCCTTTGCATTGAGGGCTATCTGAAAACACCTGTGGCGCTGAAGTTGCCTGTGAATGTGGAGTTGGTGGCATGTGAAACCCGCATGTGGAGCATTCGTTTGTGTGGGATGCTCACCAAGCTTCATTTCAGTCCTAGGTCCTCAAAGGGTACTAAGCATAGAGTGTGAAAATTGAGTTTCCTTGAGAGCTGCTTGGATGCCTGATGGTGTGTGAAGTTAGTGAGCCAAATGGTGTTGTTCTCCCACAAGAACCACTCGGCTGATCCTTCTTCAATATGCCCTTCACCAACATGCAGTGTTTCCTTGATTGAATTAGCTCTCACACCAATATTTGCGTCCAGAGCCTTTGCATTGAGGGCTATCTGAAAACGGCTGTGGCGCTGAAGTTGCCTGTGAATGTGGAGTTGGTGGCATGTGAAACCCGCATGTGGAGCATTCGTTTGTGTGGGATGCTCTACCAGGTTCATTCCTAGATAATGCACTCAAAGGGCACTAAGCATCGAGTGTGCAAACTGAGTTTCCTTGAGAGCTGCTTGGAAGCCTGATGGTGTGTGAAGTTAGTGAGCCAAATGGAGTTGTTCTCCCACAAGAACCACTCGGCTGATCCTCCTTCAATATGCCCTTCACCAACATGCAGTGTTTCCTTGATTGAATTAGCTCTCACACCAGTATTTGCGTCTAGAGCCTTTGCATTGAGGGCTATCTGAAAACGGCTGTGGCGCTGAAGTTGCCTGTGAATGTGGAGTTGGTGGCATGTGAAACCCGCATGTGGAGCATTCGTTTGTGTGGGATGCTCTACCAGGTTCATTCCTAGATAATGCACTCAAAGGGCACTAAGCATAGAGTGTGAAAACTGAGTTTCCTTGAGAGCTGCTTGGATGCCTGATGGTGTGTGAAGTTAGTGAGCCAAATGGAGTTGTTCTCCCACAAGAACCACTCGGCTGATCCTTCTTCAATATGCCCTTCACCAACATGCAGTGTTTCCTTGATTGAATTAGCTCTCACACCAATATTTGCGTCTAGAGCCTTTGCATTGAGGGCTATCTGAAAACGGCTGTGGCGCTGAAGTTGCCTGTGAATGTGGAGTTGGTGGCATGTGAAACCCGCATGTGGAGCATTCGTTTGTGTGGGATGCTCACCAAGCTTCATTTCAGTCCTAGGCACTCAAAGGGCACTAAGCATAGAGTGTGAAAACTGAGTATCCTTGAGAGCTGCTTGGAAGCCTGATGGTGTGTGAAGTTAGTGAGCCAAATGGAGTTGTTCTCCCACAAGAACCACTCGGCTGATCCTTCTTCAATATGCCCTTCACCAACATGCAGTGTTTCCTTGATTGAATTAGCTCTCACACCAATATTTGCGTCTAGAGCCTTTGCATTGAGGGCTATCTGAAAACGGCTGGGGCGCCGAACTTGCCTGTGAATGTGGAGTTGGTGGCATGTGAAACCCGCATGTGGAGCATTCGTTTGTGTGGGATGCTCTACCAGGTTCATTCCTAGATAATGCACTCAAAGGGCACTAAGCATAGAGTGTGAAAACTGAGTTTCCTTGAGAGCTGCTTGGAAGCCTGATGGTGTGTGAAGTTAGTGAGCCAAATGGAGCTGATCTCCCACAAGAACCACTCGGCTGATCCTTCTTCAATATGCCCTTCACCAACATGCAGTGTTTCCTTGATTGAATTATCCCCCACACCAATATTTGCGTCTAGAGCCTTTGCATTGAGGGCTATCTGAAAACACCTGTGGCGCTGAAGTTGCCTGTGAATGTGGAGTTGGTGGCATGTGAAACCCGCATGTGGAGCATTCGTTTGTGTGGGATGTTCTATCAGGTTCATTCCTAGATCATGCACTCTAAGGGCACTAAGCATAGAGTGTGAAAACTGAGTTTCCTTGAGAGCTGGTTGGAAGCCTGATGGTGTGTGAAGTTAGTGAGCCAAATGGAGTTGTTCTCCCACAAGAACCACTTGGCTGATCCTTCTTCAATATGCCCTTCACCAACATGCAGTGTTTCCTTGATTGAATTAGCTCTCACACCAATATTTGCGTCTAGAGCCTTTGCATTGAGGGCTATCTGAAAACGGCTGTGGCGCTGAAGTTGCCTGTGAATGTGGAGTTGGTGGCATGTGAAACCCGCATGTGGAGCATTCGTTTGTGTGGGATGCTCTACCAGGTTCATTCCTAGATAATGCACTCAAAGGGCACTAAGCATTGAGTGTGCAAACTGAGTTTCCTTGAGAGCTGCTTGGAAGCCTGATGGTGTGTGAAGTTAGTGAGCCAAATGGAGTTGTTCTCCCACAAGAACCACTCGGCTGATCCTTCTTCAATATGCCCTTCACCAACATGCAGTGTTTCCTTGATTGAATTAGCTCTCACACCAATATTTGCGTCTAGAGCCTTTGCATTGAGGGCTATCTGAAAACGGCTGTGGCGCTGAAGTTGCCTGTGATGTGGAGTTGGTGGCATGTGAAACCCGCATGTGGAGCATTCGTTTGTGTGGGATGCTCACCAAGCTTCATTTCAGTCCTAGGAACTCAAAGGGCACTAAGCATAGAGTGTGAAAACTGAGTTTCCTTGAGAGCTGCTTGGATGCCTGATGTTGTGTGAAGTTAGTGAGCCAAATGGAGTTGTTCTCCCACAAGAACCACTCGGCTGATCCTTCTTCAATATGCCCTTCACCAACATGCAGTGTTTCCTTGATTGAATTATCCCCCACACCAATATTTGCGTCTAGAGCCTTTGCATTGAGGGCTATCTGAAAACAGCTGTGGCGCTGAAGTTGCCTGTGAATGTGGAGTTGGTGGCATGTGAAACCCGCATGTGGAGCATTCGTTTGTGTGGGATGCTCACCAAGCTTCATTTCAGTCCTAGGTATTCAAAGGGCACTAAGCATCGAGTGTGAAAACTGAGTTTCCTTGAGAGCTGGTTGGAAGCCTGATGGTGTGTGAAGTTAGTGAGCCAAATGGAGTTATTCTCCCACAAGAACCACTCGGCTGATCCTTCTTCAATATGCCCTTCACCAACATGCAGTGTTTCCTTGATTGAATTAGCTCTCACACCAATATTTGCGTCTAGAGCCTTTGCATTGAGGGCTATCTGAAAACGGCTGTGGCGCTGAAGTTGCCTGTGAATGTGGAGTTGGTGGCATGTGAAACCCGCATGTGGAGCATTCGTTTGTGTGGGATGCTCACCAAGCTTCATTTCAGTCCTAGGCACTCAAAGGGCACTAAGCATAGAGTGTGAAAACTGAGTTTCCTTGAGAGCTGCTTGGAAGCCTGATGGTGTGTGAAGTTAGTGAGCCAAATGGAGCTGTTCTCCCACAAGAACCACTCGGCTGATCCTTCTTCAATATGCCCTTCACCAACATGCAGTGTTTCCTTGATTGAATTATCCCCCACACCAATATTTGCGTCTAGAGCCTTTGTATTGAGGGCTATCTGAAAACACCTGTGGCGCTGAAGTTGCCTGTGAATGTGGAGTTGGTGGCATGTGAAACCCGCATGTGGAGCATTCGTTTGTGTTGGATGTTCTACCAGGTTCATTCCTAGATCATGCACTCAAAGGGCACTAAGCATAGAGTGTGAAAACTGAGTTTCCTTGAGAGCTGGTTGGAAGCCTGATGGTGTGTGAAGTTAGTGAGCCAAATGGAGTTGTTCTCCCACAAGAACCACTCGGCTGATCCTTCTTCAATATGCCCTTCACCAACATGCAGTGTTTCCTTGATTGAATTAGCTCTCACACCAATATTTGCGTCTAGAGCCTTTGTATTGAGGGCTATCTGAAAACACCTGTGGCGCTGAAGTTGCCTGTGAATGTGGAGTTGGTGGCATGTGAAACCCGCATGTGGAGCATTCGCTTGTGTGGGATGCTCACCAAGCTTCATTTCAGTCCTAGGTCCTCAAAGGGTACTAAGCATAGAGTGTGAAAATTGAGTTTCCTTGAGAGCTGCTTGGATGCCTGATGGTGTGTGAAGTTAGTGAGCCAAATGGTGTTGTTCTCCCACAAGAACCACTCGGCTGATCCTTCTTCAATATGCCCTTCACCAACATGCAGTGTTTCCTTGATTGAATTAGCTCTCACACCAATATTTGCGTCTAGAGCCTTTGCATTGAAGGCTATCTGAAAACGGCTGTGGCGCTGAAGTTGCCTGTGAATGTGGAGTTGGTGGCATGTGAAACCCGCATGTGGAGCATTCGTTTGTGTGGGATGCTCTACCAGGTTCATTCCTAGATAATGCACTCAAAGGGCACTAAGCATAGAGTGTGAAAACTGAGTTTCCTTGAGAGCTGCTTGGAAGCCTGATGGTGTGTGAAGTTAGTGAGCCAAATGGAGTTGTTCTCCCACAAGAACCACTCGGCTGATCCTTCTTCAATATGCCCTTCACCAACATGCAGTGTTTCCTTGATTGAATTAGCTCTCACACCAATATTTGCGTCTAGAGCCTTTGCATTGAGGGCTATCTGAAAACGGCTGTGGCGCTGAAGTTGCCTGTGAATGTGGAGTTGGTGGCATGTGAAACCCGCATGTGGAGCATTCGTTTGTGTGGGATGCTCTACCAGGTTCATTCAAGGATAATGCACTCAAAGGGCACTAAGCATAGAGTGTGAAAACTGAGTTTCCTTGAGAGCTGCTTGGATGCCTGATGGTGTGTGAAGTTAGTGAGCCAAATGGAGTTGTTCTCCCACAAGAACCACTCAGCTGATCCTTCTTCAATATGCCCTTCACCAACATGCAGTGTTTCCTTGATTGAATTAGCTCTCACACCAATATTTGCGTCTAGAGCCTTTGCATTGGGGGCTATCTGAAAACGGCTGTGGCGCTGAAGTTGCCTGTGAATGTGGAGTTGGTGGCATGTGAAACCCGCATGTGGAGCATTCGTTTGTGTGGGATGCTCACCAAGCTTCATTTCAGTCCTAGGCACTCAAAGGGCACTAAGCATAGAGTGTGAAAACTGAGTATCCTTGAGAGCTGCTTGGAAGCCTGATGGTGTGTGAAGTTAGTGAGCCAAATGGAGTTGTTCTCCCACAAGAACGACTCGGCTGATCCTTCTTCAATATGCCCTTCACCAACATGCAGTGTTTCCTTGATTGAATTAGCTCTCACACCAATATTTGCGTCTAGAGCCTTTGCATTGAGGGCTATCTGAAAACGGCTGTGGCGCCGAACTTGCCTGTGATGTGGAGTTGGTGGCATGTGAAACCCGCATGTGCAGCATTCGTTTGTGTGGGATGCTTACCAGGTTCATTCCTAGATAATGCACTCAAAGGGCACTAAGCATCGAGTGTGCAAACTGAGTTTCCTTGAGAGCTGCTTGGAAGCCTGATGGTGTGTGAAGTTAGTGAGCCAAATGGAGCTGATCTCCCACAAGAACCACTCGGCTGATCCTTCTTCAATATGCCCTTCACCAACATGCAGTGTTTCCTTGATTGAATTATCCCCCACACCAATATTTGCGTCTAGAGCCTTTGCATTGAGGGCTATCTGAAAACACCTGTGGCGCTGAAGTTGCCTGTCAATGTGGAGTTGGTGGCATGTGAAACCCGCATGTGGAGCATTCGTTTGTGTTGGATGTTCTACCAGGTTCATTCCTAGATCATGCACTCAAAGGGCACTAAGCATAGAGTGTGAAAACTGAGTTTCCTTGAGAGCTGGTTGGAAGCCTGATGGTGTGTGAAGTTAGTGAGCCAAATGGAGTTGTTCTCCCACAAGAACCACTTGGCTGATCCTTCTTCAATATGCCCTTCACCAACATGCAGTGTTTCCTTGATTGAATTAGCTCTCACACCAATATTTGCGTCTAGAGCCTTTGCATTGAGGGCTATCTGAAAACGGCTGTGGCGCTGAAGTTGCCTGTGAATGTGGAGTTGGTGGCATGTGAAACCCGCATGTGGAGCATTCGTTTTTGTGGCATGCTCTACCAGGTTCATTCCTAGATAATGCACTCAAAGGGCACTAAGCAAAGAGTGTGCAAACTGAGTTTCCTTGAGAGCTGCTTGGAAGCCTGATGGTGTGTGAAGTTAGTGAGCCAAATGGAGTTGTTCTCCCACAAGAACCACTCGGCTGATCCTTCTTCAATATGCCCTTCACCAACATGCAGTGTTTCCTTGATTGAATTAGCTCTCACACCAATATTTGCGTCTAGAGCCTTTGCATTAAGGGCTATCTGAAAACGGCTGTGGCGCTGAAGTTGCCTGTGATGTGGAGTTGGTGGCATGTGAAACCCGCATGTGGAGCATTCGTTTGTGTGGGATGCTCACCAAGCTTCATTTCAGTCCTAGGCACTCAAAGGGCACTAAGCATAGAGTGTGAAAACTGAGTTTCCTTGAGAGCTGCTTGGATGCCTGATGGTGTGTGAAGTTAGTGAGCCAAATGGAGTTGTTCTCCCACAAGAACCACTCGGCTGATCCTTCTTCAATATGCCCTTCACCAACATGCAGTGTTTCCTTGATTGAATTATCCCCCACACCAATATTTGCGTCTAGAGCCTTTGCATTGAGGGCTATCTGAAAACAGCTGTGGCGCTGAAGTTGCCTGTGAATGTGGAGTTGGTGGCATGTGAAACCCGCATGTGGAGCATTCGTTTGTGTGGGATGCTCACCAAGCTTCATTTCAGTCCTAGGTACTCAAAGGGCACTAAGCATCGAGTGTGAAAACTGAGTTTCCTTGAGAGCTGGTTGGAAGCCTGATGGTGTGTGAAGTTAGTGAGCCAAATGGAGTTATTCTCCCACAAGAACCACTCGGCTGATCCTTCTTCAATATGCCCTTCACCAACATGCAGTGTTTCCTTGATTGAATTAGCTCTCACACCAATATTTGCGTCTAGAGCCTTTGCATTGAGGGCTATCTGAAAACGGCTGTGGCGCTGAAGTTGCCTGTCAATGTGGAGTTGGTGGCATGTGAAACCCGCATGTGGAGCATTCGTTTGTGTGGGATGCTCACCAAGCTTCATTTCAGTCCTAGGCACTCAAAGGGCACTAAGCATAGAGTGTGAAAACTGAGTTTCCTTGAGAGCTGCTTGGAAGCCTGATGGTGTGTGAAGTTAGTGAGCCAAATGGAGTTGTTCTCCCACAAGAACCACTTGGCTGATCCTTCTTCAATATGCCCTTCACCCACATGCAGTGTTTCCTTGATTGAATTAGCTCTCACACCAATATTTGCGTCTAGAGCCTTTGCATTGAGGGCTATCTGAAAACGGCTGTGGCGCTGAAGTTGCCTGTGAATGTGGAGTTGGTGGCATGTGAAACCCGCATGTGGAGCATTTGTTTATGTGGGATGCTCTACCAGGTTCATTCCTAGATCATGCACTCAAAGGGCACTAAGCATAGAGTGTGAAAACTGAGTTTCCTTGAGAGCTGGTTTGAAGCCTGATGGTGTGTGAAGTTAGTGAGCCAAATGGAGTTATTCTCCCACAAGAACCACTCGGCTGATCCTTCTTCAATATGCCCTTCACCAACATGCAGTGTTTCCTTGATTGAATTAGCTCTCACACCAATATTTGCGTCTAGAGCCTTTGCATTGAGGGCTATCTGAAAACGGCTGTGGCGCTGAAGTTGCCTGTCAATGTGGAGTTGGTGGCATGTGAAACCCGCATGTGGAGCATTCGTTTGTGTGGGATGCTCACCAAGCTTCATTTCAGTCCTAGGCACTCAAAGGCACTAAGCATAGAGTGTGAAAACTGAGTATCCTTGAGAGCTGCTTGGAAGCCTGATGGTGTGTGAAGTTAGTGAGCCAAATGGAGTTGTTCTCCCACAAGAACCACTCGGCTGATCCTTCTTCAATATGCCCTTCACAAACATGAAGTGTTTCCTTGATTGAATTAGCTCTCACACCAATATTTGTGTCTAGAGCCTTTGCATTGAGGGCTATCTGAAAATGGCTGTGGCGCTGAAGTTGCCTCTCAATGTGGAGTTGGTGGCATGTGAAACCCGCATGTGGAGCATTCGTTTGTGTGGGATGCTCTACCAGGTTCATTTCAGTCCTAGGCACTCAAAGGGCACTAAGCATAGAGTGTGAAAACTGAGTTTCCTTGAGAGCTGCTTGGAAGCCTGATGGTGTGTGAAGTTAGTGAGCCAAATGGAGTTGTTCTTCCACAAGAACCACTCGGCTGATCCTTCTTCAATATGCCCTTCACCAACATGCAGTGTTTCCTTGATTGAATTAGCTCTCACACCAATATTTGCGTCTAGAGCCTTTGCATTGAGGGCTATCTGAAAACGGCTGTGGCGCTGAAGTTGCCTGTGAATGTGGAGTTGGTGGCATGTGAAACCCGCATGTGGAGCAGTCGTTTGTGTGGCATGCTCTACCAGGTTCATTCCTAGATAATTCACTCAAAGGGCACTAAGCATCGAGTGTGAAAACTGAGTTTCCTTGAGAGCTGCTTGGAAGCCTGATGGTGTGTGAAGTTAGCGAGCCCAAATGGAGTTGTTCTCCCACAAGAACCACTCGGCTGATCCTTCTTCAATATGCCCTTCACCAACATGCAGTGTTTCCTTGATTGAATTAGCTCTCACACCAATATTTGCGTCTAGAGCCTTTGCATTGAGGGCTATCTGAAAACGGCTGTGGCGCTGAAGTTGCCTGTGATGTGGAGTTGGTGGCATGTGAAACCCGCATGTGGCGCATTCGTTTGTGTGGGATGCTCACCAAGCTTCATTTCAGTCCTAGGCACTCAAAGGGCACTAAGCATAGAGTGTGAAAACTGAGTTTCCTTGAGAGCTGCTTGGAAGCCTGATGGTGTGTGAAGTTAGTGAGCCAAATGGAGTTGTTCTCCCACAAGAACCACTCGGCTGATCCTTCTTCAATATGCCCTTCACCAACATGCAGTGTTTCCTTGATTGAATTAGCTCTCACACCAATATTTGCGTCTAGAGCCTTTGCATTGAGGGCTATCTGAAAACAGCTGTGGCGCTGAAGTTGCCTGTCAATGTGGAGTTGGTGGCATGTGAAACCCGCATGTGGAGCATTCGTTTGTGTGGGATGTTCTACCAGGTTCATTCCTAGATAATGCACTCAAAGGGCACTAAGCATAGAGTGTGAAAACTGAGTTTCCTTGAGAGCTGCTTGGAAGCCTGATGGTGTGTGAAGTTAGTGAGCCAAATGGAGTTGTTCTCCCACAAGAACCACTCGGCTGATCCTTCTTCAATATGCCCTTCACCAACATGCAGTGTTTCCTTGATTGAATTAGCTCTCACACCAATATTTGCGTCTAGAGCCTTTGCATTGAGGGCTATCTGAAAACTGCTGTGGCGCTGAAGTTGCCTGTGAATGTGGAGTTGGTGGCATGTGAAACCCGCATGTGGAGCATTCTTTTGTGTTGGATGCTTACCAAGCTTCATTTCAGTCCTAGGCACTCAAAGGCACTAAGCATAGAGTGTGAAAACTGAGTATCCTTGAGAGCTGCTTGGAAGCCTGATGGTGTGTGAAGTTAGTGAGCCAAATGGAGTTGTTCTCCCACAAGAACCACTCGGCTGATCCTTCTTCAATATGCCCTTCACCAACATGCAGTGTTTCCTTGATTGAATTAGCTCTCACACCAATATTTGCGTCTAGAGCCTTTGCATTGAGGGCTATCTGAAAATGGCTGTGGCGCTGAAGTTGCCTGTGAATGTGGAGTTGGTGGCATGTGAAACCCGCATGTGGAGCATTCGTTTGTGTGGGATGCTCACCAAGCTTCATTCCAGTCCTACGTACTCAAAGGGTACTAAGCATAGAGTGTGAAAACTGAGTTTCCTTGAGAGCTGCTTGGATGCCTGATGGTGTGTGAAGTTAGTGAGCCAAATGGAGTTGTTCTCCCACAAGAACCACTCGGCTGATGCTTCTTCAATATGCCCTTCACCAACATGCAGTGTTTCCTTGATTGAATTAGCTCTCACACCAATATTTGCGTCTAGAGCCTTTGCATTGAGGGCTATCTGAAAATGGCTGTGGCGCTGAAGTTGCCTGAGAATGTGGAGTTGGTGGCATGTGAAACCGGCATGTGGAGCATTCGTTTGTGTGGGATGCTCTACCAGGTTCATTCCTAGATAATTCACTCAAAGGGCACTAAGCATAGAGTGTGAAAACTGAGTTTCCTTGAGAGCTGCTTGGAAGCCTGATGGTGTGTGAAGTTAGTGAGCCAAATGGAGTTGTTCTCCCACAAGAACCACTCGGCTGATCCTTCTTCAATATGCCCTTCACCAACATGCAGTGTTTCCTTGATTGAATTAGCTCTCACACCAATATTTGCGTCTAGAGCCTTTGCATTGAGGGCTATCTGAAAACGGCTGTGGCGCTGAAGTTGCCTGTCAATGTGGAGTTGGTGGCATGTGAAACCCGCATGTGGAGCATTCGTTTGTGTGGGATGCTCTACCAGGTTCATTCCTAGATAATGCACTCAAAGGGCACTAAGCATAGAATGTGAAAACTGAGTATCCTTGAGAGCTGCTTGGAAGCCTGATGGTGTGTGAAGTTAGTGAGCCAAATGGAGTTGTTCTCCCACAAGAACGACTCGGCTGATCCTTCTTCAATATGCCCTTCACCAACATGCAGTGTTTCCTTGATTGAATTAGCTCTCACACCAATATTTGCGTCTAGAGCCTTTGCATTGAGGGCTATCTGAAAATGGCTGTGGCGCTGAAGTTGCCTGTGAATGTGGAGTTGGTGGCATGTGAAACCCGCATGTGGAGCATTCGTTTGTGTGGGATGCTCTACCAGGTTCATTCCTAGATAATGCACTCAAAGGGCACTAAGCATAGAGTGTGAAAACTGAGTTTCCTTGAGAGCTGCTTGGAATCCTGATGGTGTGTGAAGTTAGTGAGCCAAATGGAGTTGTTCTCCCACAAGAACCACTCGGCTGATCCTTCTTCAATATGCCCTTCACCAACGTGCAGTGTTTCCTTGATTGAATTATCCCCCACACCAATATTTGCGTCTAGAGCCTTTGCATTGAGGGCTATCTGAAAACACCTGTGGCGCTGAAGTTGCCTGTGAATGTGGAGTTGGTGGCATGTGAAACCCGCATGTGGAGCATTCGTTTGTGTTGGATGTTCTACCAGGTTCATTCCTAGATCATAGGCACTCAAAGGGCACTAAGCATAGAGTGTGAAAACTGAGTTTCCTTGAGAGCTGCTTGGAAGCCTGATGGTGTGTGAAGTTAGTGAGCCAAATGGAGTTGTTCTCCCACAAGAACCACTCGGCTGATCCTTCTTCAATATGCCCTTCACCAACATGCAGTGTTTCCTTGATTGAATTAGCTCTCACACCAATATTTGCGTCTAGAGCCTTTGCATTGAGGGCTATCTGAAAACGGCTGTGGCGCTGAAGTTGCCTGTGAATGTGGAGTTGGTGGCATGTGAAACCCGCATGTGGAGCAGTCGTTTGTGTGGCATGCTCTACCAGGTTCATTCCTAGATAATGCACTCAAAGGGCACTAAGCATCGAGTGTGAAAACTGAGTTTCCTTGAGAGCTGCTTGGAAGCCTGATGGTGTGTGAAGTTAGTGAGCCAAATGGAGTTGTTCTCCCACAAGAACCACTCGGCTGATCCTTCTTCAATATGCCCTTCACCCACATGCAGTGTTTCCTTGATTGAATTATCCCACACACCAATATTTGCGTCTAGAGCCTTTGCATTGAGGGCAATCTGAAAACACCTGTGGCGCTGAAGTTGCCTGTGAATGTGGAGTTGGTGGCATGTGAAACCCGCATGTGGAGCATTCGTTTGGGTTGGATGTTCTACCAGGTTCATTCCTAGATAATGCACTCAAAGGGCACTAAGCATCGAGTGTGAAAACTGAGTTTCCTTGAGAGCTGCTTGGAAGCCTGATGGTGTGTGAAGTTAGTGAGCCAAATGGAGTTGTTCTCCCACAAGAACCACTCGGCTGATCCTTCTTCAATATGCCCTTCACCAACATGCAGTGTTTCCTTGATTGAATTATCCCCCACACCAATATTTGCGTCTAGAGCCTTTGCATTGAGGGCTATCTGAAAACAGCTGTGGCACTGACGTTGCCTGTGAATGTGGAGTTGGTGGCATGTGAAACCCGCATGTGGAGCATTCGTTTGTGTGGGATGCTCACCAAGCTTCATTTCAGTCCTAGGTACTCAAAGGGCACTAAGCATAGAGTGTGAAAACTGAGTTTCCTTGAGAGCTGCTTGGATGCCTGATGGTGTGTGAAGTTAGTGAGCCAAATGGAGTTGTTCTCCCACAAGAACCACTCGGCTGATCCTTCTTCAATATGCCCTTCACCAACATGCAGTGTTTCCTTGATTGAATTAGCTCTCACACCAATATTTGCGTCTAGAGCCTTTGCATTGAGGGCTATCTGTAAACGGCTGTGGCGCTGAAGTTGCCTGTGATGTGGAGTTGGTGGCATGTGAAACCATCATGTGGAGCATTCGTTTGTGTGGGATGCTCACCAAGCTTCATTTCAGTCCTAGGCACTCAAAGGGCACTAAGCATAGAGTGTGAAAACTGAGTTTCCTTGAGAGCTGCTTGGATGCCTGATGGTGTGTGAAGTTAGTGAGCCAAATGAAGTTGTTCTCCCACAAGAACCACTCGGCTGATCCTTCTTCAATATGCCCTTCACCCACATGCAGTGTTTCCTTGATTGAATTATCCCCCACACCAATATTTGCGTCTAGAGCCTTTGCATTGAGGGCTATCTGAAAACAGCTGTGGCGCTGAAGTTGCCTGTGAATGTGGAGTTGGTGGCATGTGAAACCCGCATGTGGAGCATTCGTTTGTGTGGGATGCTCACCAAGCTTCATTTCACTCCTAGGTACTCAAAGGGCACTAAGCATAGAGTGTGAAAACTGAGTTTCCTTGAGAGCTGCTTGGATGCCTGATGGTGTGTGAAGTTAGTGAGCCAAATGGAGTTGTTCTCCCACAAGAACCACTCGGCTGATCCTTCTTCAATATGCCCTTCACCAACATGCAGTGTTTCCTTGATTGAATTAGCTCTCACACCAATATTTGCGTCTAGAGCCTTTGCATTGAGGGCTATCTGAAAACGGCTGTGGCGCTGAAGTTGCCTGTGAATGTGGAGTTGGTGGCATGTGAAACCCGCATGTGGAGCATTCGTTTGTGTGGGATGCTCTACCAGGTTCATTCCTAGATAATTCACTCAAAGGGCACTAAGCATAGAGTGTGAAAACTGAGTTTCCTTGAGAGCTGGTTGGAAGCCTGATGGTGTGTGAAGTTAGTGAGCCAAATGGAGTTATTCTCCCACAAGAACCACTCGGCTGATCCTTCTTCAATATGCCCTTCACCAACATGCAGTGTTTCCTTGATTGAATTAGCTCTCACACCAATATTTGCGTCTAGAGCCTTTGCATTGAGGGCTATCTGAAAACGGCTGTGGCGCTGAAGTTGCCTCTGAATGTGGAGTTGGTGGCATGTGAAACCCGAATGTGGAGCATTCGTTAGTGTGGAATGCTCACCAAGCTTCATTTCAGTCCTAGGCACTCAAAGGGCACTAAGCATAGAGTGTGAAAACTGAGTATCCTTGAGAGCTGCTTGGAAGCCTGATGGTGTGTGAAGTTAGTGAGCCAAATGGAGTTGTTCTCCCACAAGAACCACTTGGCTGATCCTTCTTCAATATGCCCTTCACCAACATGCAGTGTTTCCTTGATTGAATTAGCTCTCACACCAATATTTGCGTCTAGAGCCTTTGCATTGAGGGCTATCTGAAAACGGCTGTGGCGCCGAAGTTGCCTGTGAATGTGGAGTTGGTGGCATGTGAAACCCGCATGTGGAGCATTCGTTTGTGTGGGATGCTCTACCAGGTTCATTCCTAGATAATGCACTCAAAGGGCACTAAGCATAGAGTGTGAAAACTGAGTTTCCTTGAGAGCTGCTTGGAAGCCTGATGGTGTGTGAAGTTAGTGAGCCAAATGGAGTTGTTCTCCCACAAGAACCACTCGGCTGATCCTTCTTCAATATGCCCTTCACCAACATGCAGCGTTTCCTTGATTGAATTATCCCCCACACCAATATTTGCGTCTAGAGCCTTTGCATTGAGGGCTATATGAAAACACCTGTGGCGCTGAAGTTGCCTGTGAATGTGGAGTTGGTGGCATGTGAAACCCGCATGTGGAGCAGTCGTTTGTGTTGGATGTTCTACCAGGTTCATTCCTAGATAATGCACTCAAAGGGCACTAAGCATCGAGTGTGAAAACTGAGTTTCCTTGAGAGCTGCTTGGAAGCCTGATGGTGTGTGAAGTTAGTGAGCCAAATGGAGTTGTTCTCCCACAAGAACCACTTGGCTGATCCTTCTTCAATATGCCCTTCACCAACATGCAGTGTTTCCTTGATTGAATTAGCTCTCACACCAATATTTGCGTCTAGAGCCTTTGCATTGAGGGCTATCTGAAAACGGCTGTGGCGCCGAAGTTGCCTGTGAATGTGGAGTTGGTGGCATGTGAAACCCGCATGTGGAGCATTCGTTTGTGTGGGATGCTCTACCAGGTTCATTCCTAGATAATGCACTCAAAGTGCACTAAGCATCGAGTGTGCAAACTGAGTTTCTTTGAGAGCTGCTTGGAAGCCTGATGGTGTGTTAAGTTAGTGAGCCAAATGGAGCTGTTCTCCCACAAGAACCACTCGTCTGATCCTTCTTCAATATGCCCTTCACCAACATGCAGTGTTTCCTTGATTGAATTATCCCCCACACCAATATTTGCGTCTAGAGCCTTTGCATTGAGGGCTATCTGAAAACACCTGTGGCGCTGAAATTGCCTGTGAATGTGGAGTTGGTGGCATGTGAAACCCGCATGTGGAGCATTCGTTTGTGTTGGATGTTCTACCAGATTCATTCCTAGATCATGCACTCAAAGGGCACTAAGCATAGAGTGTGAAAACTGAGTTTCCTTGAGAGCTGCTTGGAAGCCTGATGGTGTGTGAAGTTAGTGAGCCAAATGGAGTTGTTCTCCCACAAGAACCACTCGGCTGATCCTTCTTCAATATGCCCTTCACCCACATGCAGTGTTTCCTTGATTGAATTAGCTCTCACACCAATATTTGCGTCTAGAGCCTTTGCATTGAGGGCTATCTGAAAACGGCTGTGGCGCTGAAGTTGCCTGTGAATGTGGAGTTGGTGGCATGTGAAACCCGCATGTGGAGCATTCGTTTGTGTGGCATGCTCTACCAGGTTCATTCCTAGATAATGCACTCAAAGGGCACTAAGCATAGAGTGTGAAAACTGAGTTTCCTTGAGAGCTGCTTGGATGCCTGATGGTGTGTGAAGTTAGTGAGCCAAATGGAGTTGTTCTCCCACAAGAACCACTCGGCTGATCCTTCTTCAATATGCCCTTCACCAACATGCAGTGTTTCCTTCATTGAATCAGCTCTCACACCAATATTTGCGTCTAGAGCCTTTGCATTGAGGGCTATCTGAAAACACCTGTGGCGCTGAAATTGCCTGTGAATGTGGAGTTGGTGGCATGTGAAACCCGCATGTGGAGCATTCGTTTGTGTGGGATGTTCTACCAGGTTCATTCCTAGATCATGCACTCAAAGGGCACTAAGCATAGAGTGTGAAAACTGAGTTTCCTTGAGAGCTGCTTGGAAGCCTGATGGTGTGTGAAGTTAGTGAGCCAAATGGAGTTGTTCTCCCACAAGAACCACTCGGCTGATCCTTCTTCAATATGCCCTTCACCCACATGCAGTGTTTCCTTGATTGAATTAGCTCTCACACCAATATTTGCGTCTAGAGCCTTTGCATTGAGGGCTATCTGAAAACGGCTGTGGCGCTGAAGTTGCCTGTGAATGTGGAGTTGGTGGCATGTGAAACCCGCATGTGGAGCATTCGTTTGTGTGGCATGCTCTACCAGGTTCATTCCTAGATAATGCACTCAAAGGGCACTAAGCATAGAGTGTGAAAACTGAGTTTCCTTGAGAGCTGCTTGGATGCCTGATGGTGTGTGAAGTTAGTGAGCCAAATGGAGTTGTTCTCCCACAAGAACCACTCGGCTGATCCTTCTTCAATATGCCCTTCACCAACATGCAGTGTTTCCTTCATTGAATCAGCTCTCACACCAATATTTGCGTCTAGAGCCTTTGCATTGAGGGCTATCTGTAAACGGCTGTGGCGCTGAAGTTGCCTGTGATGTGGAGTTGGTGGCATGTGAAACCCGCATGTGGAGCATTCGTTTGTGTGGGATGCTCACCAAGCTTCATTTCAGTCCTAGGCACTCAAAGGGCACTAAGCATAGAGTGTGAAAACTGAGTTTCCTTGAGAGCTGCTTGGATGCCTGATGGTGTGTGAAGTTAGTGAGCCAAATGGAGTTGTTCTCCCACAAGAACCACTCGGCTGATCCTTCTTCAATATGCCCTTCACCAACATGCAGTGTTTCCTTGATTGAATTATCCCCCACACCAATATTTGCGTCTAGAGCCTTTGCATTGAGGGCTATCTGAAAACAGCTGTGGCGCTGAAGTTGCCTGTGAATGTGGAGTTGGTGGCATGTGAAACCCGCATGTGGAGCATTCGTTTGTGTGGGATGCTCACCAAGCTTCATTTCAGTCCTAGGCACTCAAAGGGCACTAAGCATAGAGTGTGAAAACTGAGTTTCCATGAGAGCTGCTTGGAAGCCTGATGGTGTGTGAAGTTAGTGAGCCAAATGGAGTTATTCTCCCACAAGAACCACTCGGCTGATCCTTCTTCAATATGCCCTTCACCAACATGCTGTGTTTCCTTGACTAAATTAGCTCTCACACCAATATTTGCGTCTAGAGCCTTTGCATTGAGGGCTATCTGAAAACACCTGTGGCGCTGAAGTTGCCTGTGAATGTGGAGTTGGTGGCATGTGAAACCCGCATGTGGAGCATTCGTTTGTGTGGGATGCTCACCAAGCTTCATTTCAGTCCTAGGCACTCAAAGGCACTAAGCATAGAGTGTGAAAACTGAGTATCCTTGAGAGCTGCTTGGAAGCCTGATGGTGTGTGAAGTTAGTGAGCCAAATGGAGTTGTTCTCCCACAAGAACCACTCGGCTGATCCTTCTTCAATATGCCCTTCACCAACATGCAGTGTTTCCTTGATTGAATTAGCTCTCACACAAATATTTGCGTCTAGAGCCTTTGCATTGAGGGCTATCTGAAAACAGCTGTGGCGCTGAAGTTGCCTGTGAATGTGGAGTTGGTGGCATGTGAAACCCGAATGTGGAGCATTCGTTTGTGTGGGATGCTCACCAAGCTTCATTTCAGTCCTAGGTACTCAAAGGGTAATAAGCATAGAGTGTGAAAACTGAGTTTCCTTGAGAGCTGCATGGATGCCTGATGGTGTGTGAAGTTAGTGAGCCAAATGGTGTTGTTCTCCCACAAGAACCACTCGGCTGATCCTTCTTCAATATGCCCTTCACCAACATGCAGTGTTTCCTTGATTGAATTATCCCCCACACCAATATTTGCGTCTAGAGCCTTTGCATTGAGGTCTATCTGAAAACGGCTGTGGCGCCGAAGTTGCCTGTGAATGTGGAGTTGGTGGCATGTGAAACCCGCATGTGGAGCATTCGTTTGTGTGGGATGCTCTACCAGGTTCATTCCTAGATAATGCACTCAAAGGGCACTAAGCATCGAGTGTGCAAACTGAGTTTCCTTGAGAGCTGCTTGGAAGCCTGATGGTGTGTTAAGTTAGTGAGCCAAATGGAGCTGTTCTCCCACAAGAACCACTCGTCTTATCCTTCTTCAATATGCCCTTCACCAACATGCAGTGTTTCCTTGATTGAATTATCCCCCACACCAATATTTGCGTCTAGAGCCTTTGCATTGAGGGCTATCTGAAAACACCTGTGGCGCTGAAATTGCCTGTGAATGTGGAGTTGGTGGCATGTGAAACCCGCATGTGGAGCATTCGTTTGTGTTGGATGTTCTACCAGGTTCATTCCTAGATCATGCACTCAAAGGGCACTAAGCATAGAGTGTGAAAACTGAGTTTCCTTGAGAGCTGCTTGGAAGCCTGATGGTGTGTGAAGTTAGTGAGCCAAATGGAGTTGTTCTCCCACAAGAACCACTCGGCTGATCCTTCTTCAATATGCCCTTCACCCACATGCAGTGTTTCCTTGATTGAATTAGCTCTCACACCAATATTTGCGTCTAGAGCCTTTGCATTGAGGGCTATCTGAAAACGGCTGTAGCGCTGAAGTTGCCTGTGAATGTGGAGTTGGTGGCATGTGAAACCCGCATGTGGAGCATTCGTTTGTGTGGCATGCACTACCAGGTTCATTCCTAGATAATGCACTCAAAGGGCACTAAGCATCGAGTGTGAAAACTGAGTTTCCTTGAGAGCTGCTTGGAAGCCTGATGGTGTGTGAAGTTAGTGAGCCAAATGGAGTTATTCTCCCACAAGAACCACTCGGCTGATCCTTCTTCAATATGCCCTTCACCAACATGCAGTGTTTCCTTCATTGAATCAGCTCTCACACCAATATTTGCGCCTAGAGCCTTTGCATTGAGGGCTATCTGTAAACGGCTGTGGCGCTGAAGTTGCCTGTGATGTGGAGTTGGTGGCATGTGAAACCCGCATGTGGAGCATTCGTATGTGTGGGATGCTCACCAAGCTTCATTTCAGTCCTAGGCACTCAAAGGGCACTAAGCATAGAGTGTGAAAACTGAGTTTCCTTGAGAGCTGCTTGGAAGCCTGATGGTGTGTGAAGTTAGTGAGCCAAATGGAGTTGTTCTCCCACAAGAACCACTCGGCTGATC
>NW_026699909.1:0-42765 GCF_030435755.1 Ochotona princeps | reverse complement strand
GCATGTGGAGCATTCGTTTGTGTGGGATGCTCACCAAGCTTCTTTTCAGTCCTAGGCACTCAAAGGGCACTAAGCATAGAGTGTGAAAACTGAGTTTCCTTGAGAGCTGCTTGGAAGCCTGATGGTGTGTGAAGTTAGTGAGCCAAATGGAGTTGTTCTCCCACAAGAACCACTCGGCTGATCCTTCTTCAATATGCCCTTCACCAACATGCAGTGTTTCCTTGATTGAATTAGCTCTCACACCAATATTTGTGTCTAGAGCCTTTGCATTGAGGGCTATCTGAAAACGGCTGTGGCGCTGAAGTTGCCTGTGAATGTGGAGTTGGTGGCATGTGAAACCCGCATGTGGAGCATTCGTTTGTGTGGGATGCTCTACCAGGTTCATTCCTAGATAATGCACTCAAAGGGCACTAAACATAGAGTGTGAAAACTGAGTTTCCTTGAGAGCTGCTTGGAAGCCTGATGGTGTGTGAAGTTAGTCAGCCAAATGGAGTTGTTCTCCCACAAGAACCACTCGGCTGATCCTTCTTCAATATGCCCTTCACCAACATGCAGTGTTTCCTTGATTGAATTAGCTCTCACACCAATATTTGCGTCTAGAGCCTTTGCATTGAGGGCTATCTGAAAACGGCTGTGGCGCTGAAGTTGCCTGTGAATGTGGAGTTGGTGGCATGTGAAACCCGCATGTGGAGCATTCGTTTGTGTGGGATGCTCTACCAGGTTCATTCCTAGATAATGCACTCAAAGGGCACTAAGCATAGAGTGTGAAAACTGAGTTTCCTTGAGAGCTGCTTGGAAGCCTGATGGTGTGTGAAGTTAGTGAGCCAAATGGAGTTGTTCTCCCACAAGAACCACTCGGCTGATCCTTCTTCAATATGCCCTTCACCAACATGCAGTGTTTCCTTGATTGAATTAGCTCTCACACCAATATTTGCGTCTAGAGCCTTTGCATTGAGGGCTATCTGAAAACGGCTGTGGCGCTGAAGTTGCCTGTGAATGTGGAGTTGGTGGCATGTGAAACCCGCATGTGGAGCATTCGTTTGTGTGGGATGCTCTACCAGGTTCTTTCCTAGATAATGCACTCAAAGGGCACTAAACATAGAGTGTGAAAACTGAGTTTCCTTGAGAGCTGCTTGGAAGCCTGATGGTGTGTGAAGTTAGTGAGCCAAATGGAGTTGTTCTCCCACAAGAACCACTCAGCTGATCCTTCTTCAATATGCCCTTCACCAACATGCAGTGTTTCCTTGATTGAATTAGCTCTCACACCAATATTTGCATCTAGAGCCTTTGCATTGAGGGCTATCTGAAAACGGCTGTGGCGCTGAAGTTGCCTGTGAATGTGGAGTTGGTGGCATGTGAAACCCGCATGTGGAGCATTCGTTTGTGTGGGATGCTCTACCAGGTTCATTTCAGTCCTAGCCATACAAAGGGCACTAAGCATAGAGTGTGAAAACTGAGTTTCCTTGAGAGCTGTTTGGAAGCCTGATGGTGTGTGAAGTTAGTGAGCCAAATGGAGTTGTTCTCCCACAAGAACCACTCAGCTGATCCTTCTTCAATATGCCCTTCACCAACATGCAGTGTTTCCTTGATTGAATTAGCTCTCACACCAATATTTGCGTCTAGAGCCTTTGCATTGAGGGCTATCTGAAAACGGCTGTGGCGCTGAAGTTGCCTGTGAATGTGGAGTTGGTGGCATGTGAAACCCGCATGTGGAGCATTCGTTTGTGTGGGATGCTCTACCAGGTTCATTTCAGTCCTAGCCATACAAAGGGCACTAAGCATAGAGTGTGAAAACTGAGTTTCCTTGAGAGCTGCTTGGAAGCCTGATGGTGTGTGAAGTTAGTGAGCCAAATGGAGTTGTTCTCCCACAAGAACCACTCGGCTGATCCTTCTTCAATATGCCCTTCACCAACATGCAGTGTTTCCTTGATTGAATTAGCTCTCACACCAATATTTGCGTCTAGAGCCTTTGCATTGAGGGCTATCTGAAAACGGCTGTGGCGCTGAAGTTGCCTGTGAATGTGGAGTTGGTAGCATGTGAAACCCGCATGTGGAGCATTCGTTTGTGTGGGATGCTCTACCAGGTTCATTTCATTCCTAGCCTTACAAAGGGCACTAAGCATAGAGTGTGAAAACTGAGTTTCCTTGAGACCTGCTTGGAAGCCTGATGGTGTGTGAAGTTAGTGAGCCAAATGGAGTTGTTCTCCCACAAGAACCACTCGGCTGATCCTTCTTCAATATGCCCTTCACCAACATGCAGTGTTTCCTTGATTGAATTAGCTCTCACACCAATATTTGCGTCTAGAGCCTTTGCATTGAGGGCTATCTGAAACGGCTGTGGCGCTGAAGTTGCCTGTGAATGTGGAGTTGGTGGCATGTGAAACCCGCATGTGGAGCATTCGTTTGTGTGGGATGTTGACCAAGCTTCATTTCAGTCCTAGGCACACACAGAGCACTAAGCATAGAGTGTGAAAACTGAGTTTCCTTGAGAGCTGCTTGGAAGCCTGATGGTGTGTGAAGTTAGTGAGCCAAATGGAGTTGTTCTCCCACAAGAACCACTCGGCTGATCCTTCTTCAATATGCCCTTCACCAACATGCAGTGTTTCCTTGATTGAATTAGCTCTCACACCAATATCTGCGTCTAGAGCCTTTGCATTGAGGGCTATCTGAAAACGACTGTGGCGCTGAAGTTGCCTGTGAATGTGGAGTTGGTGGCATGTGAAACCCGCATGTGGAGCATTCGTTTGTGTGGCTGACCAAGCTCTACCAGGTTCATTCCTAGATAATGCACTCAAAGGGCACTAAACATAGAGCGTGAAACCTGAGTTTCCTTGAGAGCTGCTTGGAAGCCTGATGGTGTGTGAAGTTAGTGAGCCAAATGGAGTTGTTCTCCCACAAGAACCACTCGGCTGATCCTTCTTCAATATGCCCTTCACCAACATGCAGTGTTTCCTTGATTGAATTAGCTCTCACACCAATATTTGCGTCTAGAGCCTTTGCATTGAGGGCTATCTGAAAACGGCTGTGGCGCTGAAGTTGCCTGTGAATGTGGAGTTGGTGGCATGTGAAACCCGCATGTGGAGCATTCGTTTGTGTGGGATGCTCACCAAGCTTCTTTTCAGTCCTAGGCACTCAAAGGGCACTAAGCATAGAGTGTGAAAACTGAGTTTCCTTGAGAGCTGCTTGGAAGCCTGATGGTGTGTGAAGTTAGTGAGCCAAATGGAGTTGTTCTCCCACAAGAACCACTCGGCTGATCCTTCTTCAATATGCCCTTCACCAACATGCAGTGTTTCCTTGATTGAATTAGCTCTCACACCAATATTTGTGTCTAGAGCCTTTGCATTGAGGGCTATCTGAAAACGGCTGTGGCGCTGAAGTTGCCTGTGAATGTGGAGTTGGTGGCATGTGAAACCCGCATGTGGAGCATTCGTTTGTGTGGGATGCTCTACCAGGTTCATTCCTAGATAATGCACTCAAAGGGCACTAAACATAGAGTGTGAAAACTGAGTTTCCTTGAGAGCTGCTTGGAAGCCTGATGGTGTGTGAAGTTAGTGAGCCAAATGGAGTTGTTCTCCCACAAGAACCACTCAGCTGATCCTTCTTCAATATGCCCTTCACCAACATGCAGTGTTTCCTTGATTGAATTAGCTCTCACACCAATATTTGCGTCTAGAGCCTTTGCATTGAGGGCTATCTGAAAACGGCTGTGGCGCTGAAGTTGCCTGTGAATGTGGAGTTGGTGGCATGTGAAACCCGCATGTGGAGCATTCGTTTGTGTGGGATGCTCTACCAGGTTCATTTCAGTCCTAGCCATACAAAGGGCACTAAGCATAGAGTGTGAAAACTGAGTTTCCTTGAGAGCTGTTTGGAAGCCTGATGGTGTGTGAAGTTAGTGAGCCAAATGGAGTTGTTCTCCCACAAGAACCACTCAGCTGATCCTTCTTCAATATGCCCTTCACCAACATGCAGTGTTTCCTTGATTGAATTAGCTCTCACACCAATATTTGCGTCTAGAGCCTTTGCATTGAGGGCTATCTGAAAACGGCTGTGGCGCTGAAGTTGCCTGTGAATGTGGAGTTGGTGGCATGTGAAACCCGCATGTGGAGCATTCGTTTGTGTGGGATGTTGACCAAGCTTCATTTCAGTCCTAGGCACACACAGAGCACTAAGCATAGAGTGTGAAAACTGAGTTTCCTTGAGAGCTGCTTGGAAGCCTGATGGTGTGTGAAGTTAGTGAGCCAAATGGAGTTGTTCTCCCACAAGAACCACTCGGCTGATCCTTCTTCAATATGCCCTTCACCAACATGCAGTGTTTCCTTGATTGAATTAGCTCTCACACCAATATTTGCGTCTAGAGCCTTTGCAGTGAGGGCTATCTGAAAACGGCTGTGGCGCTGAAGTTGCCTGTGAATGTGGAGTTGGTGGCATGTGAAACCCGCATGTGGAGCATTCATTTGTGTGGGATGCTCTACCAGGTTCATTCCTAGATAATGCACTCAAAGGGCACTAAGCATAGAGTGTGAAAACTGAGTTTCCTTGAGAGCTGCTTGGAAGCCTGATGGTGTGTGAAGTTAGTGAGCCAAATGGAGTTGTTCTCCCACAAGAACCACTCAGCTGATCCTTCTTCAATATGCCCTTCACCAACATGCAGTGTTTCCTTGATTGAATTAGTTCTCACACCAATATTTGCATCTAGAGCCTTTGCATTGAGGGCTATCTGAAAACGGCTGTGGCGCTGAAGTTGCCTGTGAATGTGGAGTTGGTGGCATGTGAAACCCGCATGTGGAGCATTCGTTTGTGTGGGATGCTCTACCAGGTTCATTTCAGTCCTAGCCATACAAAGGGCACTAAGCATAGAGTGTGAAAACTGAGTTTCCTTGAGAGCTGTTTGGAAGCCTGATGGTGTGTGAAGTTAGTGAGCCAAATGGAGTTGTTCTCCCACAAGAACCACTCAGCTGATCCTTCTTCAATATGCCCTTCACCAACATGCAGTGTTTCCTTGATTGAATTAGCTCTCACACCAATATTTGCGTCTAGAGCCTTTGCATTGAGGGCTATCTGAAAACGGCTGTGGCGCTGAAGTTGCCTGTGAATGTGGAGTTGGTGGCATGTGAAACCCGCATGTGGAGCATTCGTTTGTGTGGGATGCTCTACCAGGTTCATTTCAGTCCTAGCCATACAAAGGGCACTAAGCATAGAGTGTGAAAACTGAGTTTCCTTGAGAGCTGCTTGGAAGCCTGATGGTGTGTGAAGTTAGTGAGCCAAATGGAGTTGTTCTCCCACAAGAACCACTCGGCTGATCCTTCTTCAATATGCCCTTCACCAACATGCAGTGTTTCCTTGATTGAATTAGCTCTCACACCAATATTTGCGTCTAGAGCCTTTGCATTGAGGGCTATCTGAAAACGGCTGTGGCGCTGAAGTTGCCTGTGAATGTGGAGTTGGTAGCATGTGAAACCCGCATGTGGAGCATTCGTTTGTGTGGGATGCTCTACCAGGTTCATTTCATTCCTAGCCTTACAAAGGGCACTAAGCATAGAGTGTGAAAACTGAGTTTCCTTGAGACCTGCTTGGAAGCCTGATGGTGTGTGAAGTTAGTGAGCCAAATGGAGTTGTTCTCCCACAAGAACCACTCGGCTGATCCTTCTTCAATATGCCCTTCACCAACATGCAGTGTTTCCTTGATTGAATTAGCTCTCACACCAATATTTGCGTCTAGAGCCTTTGCATTGAGGGCTATCTGAAAACGGCTGTGGCGCTGAAGTTGCCTGTGAATGTGGAGTTGGTGGCATGTGAAACCCGCATGTGGAGCATTCGTTTGTGTGGGATGTTGACCAAGCTTCATTTCAGTCCTAGGCACACACAGAGCACTAAGCATAGAGTGTGAAAACTGAGTTTCCTTGAGAGCTGCTTGGAAGCCTGATGGTGTGTGAAGTTAGTGAGCCAAATGGAGTTGTTCTCCCACAAGAACCACTCGGCTGATCCTTCTTCAATATGCCCTTCACCAACATGCAGTGTTTCCTTGATTGAATTAGCTCTCACACCAATATTTGCGTCTAGAGCCTTTGCATTGAGGGCTATCTGAAAACGGCTGTGGCGCTGAAGTTGCCTGTGAATGTGGAGTTGGTGGCATGTGAAACCCGCATGTGGAGCATTCGTTTGTGTGGGATGCTCTACCAGGTTCATTCCTAGATAATGCACTCAAAGGGCACTAAGCATAGAGTGTGAAAACTGAGTTTCCTTGAGAGCTGCTTGGAAGCCTGATGGTGTGTGAAGTTAGTGAGCCAAATGGAGTTGTTCTCCCACAAGAACCACTCGGCTGATCCTTCTTCAATATGCCCTTCACCAACATGCAGTGTTTCCTTGATTGAATTAGCTCTCACACCAATATCTGCGTCTAGAGCCTTTGCATTGAGGGCTATCTGAAAACGACTGTGGCGCTGAAGTTGCCTGTGAATGTGGAGTTGGTGGCATGTGAAACCCGCATGTGGAGCATTCGTTTGTGTGGCTGACAAAGCTCTACCAGGTTCATTCCTAGATAATGCACTCAAAGGGCACTAAACATAGAGCGTGAAACCTGAGTTTCCTTGAGAGCTGCTTGGAAGCCTGATGGTGTGTGAAGTTAGTGAGCCAAATGGAGTTGTTCTCCCACAAGAACCACTCGGCTGATCCTTCTTCAATATGCCCTTCACCAACATGCAGTGTTTCCTTGATTGAATTAGCTCTCACACCAATATTTGCGTCTAGAGCCTTTGCATTGAGGGCTATCTGAAAACGGCTGTGGCGCTGAAGTTGCCTGTGAATGTGGAGTTGGTGGCATGTGAAACCCGCATGTGGAGCATTCGTTTGTGTGGGATGCTCACCAAGCTTCTTTTCAGTCCTAGGCACTCAAAGGGCACTAAGCATAGAGTGTGAAAACTGAGTTTCCTTGAGAGCTGCTTGGAAGCCTGATGGTGTGTGAAGTTAGTGAGCCAAATGGAGTTGTTCTCCCACAAGAACCACTCGGCTGATCCTTCTTCAATATGCCCTTCACCAACATGCAGTGTTTCCTTGATTGAATTAGCTCTCACACCAATATTTGTGTCTAGAGCCTTTGCATTGAGGGCTATCTGAAAACGGCTGTGGCGCTGAAGTTGCCTGTGAATGTGGAGTTGGTGGCATGTGAAACCCGCATGTGGAGCATTCGTTTGTGTGGGATGCTCTACCAGGTTCATTCCTAGATAATGCACTCAAAGGGCACTAAACATAGAGTGTGAAAACTGAGTTTCCTTGAGAGCTGCTTGGAAGCCTGATGGTGTGTGAAGTTAGTGAGCCAAATGGAGTTGTTCTCCCACAAGAACCACTCGGCTGATCCTTCTTCAATATGCCCTTCACCAACATGCAGTGTTTCCTTGATTGAATTAGCTCTCACACCAATATTTGCGTCTAGAGCCTTTGCATTGAGGGCTATCTGAAAACGGCTGTGGCGCTGAAGTTGCCTGTCAATGTGGAGTTGGTGGCATGTGAAACCCGCATGTGGAGCATTCGTTTGTGTGGGATGCTCTACCAGGTTCATTCCTAGATAATGCACTCAAAGGGCACTAAGCATAGAGTGTGAAAACTGAGTTTCCTTGAGAGCTGCTTGGAAGCCTGATGGTGTGTGAAGTTAGTGAGCCAAATGGAGTTGTTCTCCCACAAGAACCACTCGGCTGATCCTTCTTCAATATGCCCTTCACCAACATGCAGTGTTTCCTTGATTGAATTAGCTCTCACACCAATATTTGCGTCTAGAGCCTTTGCATTGAGGGCTATCTGAAAACGGCTGTGGCGCTGAAGTTGCCTGTGAATGTGGAGTTGGTGGCATGTGAAACCCGCATGTGGAGCATTCGTTTGTGTGGGATGCTCTACCAGGTTCATTTCAGTCCTAGCCATACAAAGGGCACTAAGCATAGAGTGTGAAAACTGAGTTTCCTTGAGAGCTGTTTGGAAGCCTGATGGTGTGTGAAGTTAGTGAGCCAAATGGAGTTGTTCTCCCACAAGAACCACTCAGCTGATCCTTCTTCAATATGCCCTTCACCAACATGCAGTGTTTCCTTGATTGAATTAGCTCTCACACCAATATTTGCGTCTAGAGCCTTTGCATTGAGGGCTATCTGAAAACGGCTGTGGCGCTGAAGTTGCCTGTGAATGTGGAGTTGGTGGCATGTGAAACCCGCATGTGGAGCATTCGTTTGTGTGGGATGCTCTACCAGGTTCATTTCAGTCCTAGCCATACAAAGGGCACTAAGCATAGAGTGTGAAAACTGAGTTTCCTTGAGAGCTGCTTGGAAGCCTGATGGTGTGTGAAGTTAGTGAGCCAAATGGAGTTGTTCTCCCACAAGAACCACTCGGCTGATCCTTCTTCAATATGCCCTTCACCAACATGCAGTGTTTCCTTGATTGAATTAGCTCTCACACCAATATTTGCGTCTAGAGCCTTTGCATTGAGGGCTATCTGAAAACGGCTGTGGCGCTGAAGTTGCCTGTGAATGTGGAGTTGGTGGCATGTGAAACCCGCATGTGGAGCATTCGTTTGTGTGGGATGTTGACCAAGCTTCATTTCAGTCCTAGGCACACACAGAGCACTAAGCATAGAGTGTGAAAACTGAGTTTCCTTGAGAGCTGCTTGGAAGCCTGATGGTGTGTGAAGTTAGTGAGCCAAATGGAGTTGTTCTCCCACAAGAACCACTCGGCTGATCCTTCTTCAATATGCCCTTCACCAACATGCAGTGTTTCCTTGATTGAATTAGCTCTCACACCAATATTTGCGTCTAGAGCCTTTGCATTGAGGGCTATCTGAAAACGGCTGTGGCGCTGAAGTTGCCTGTGAATGTGGAGTTGGTGGCATGTGAAACCCGCATGTGGAGCATTCGTTTGTGTGGGATGCTCTACCAGGTTCATTCCTAGATAATGCACTCAAAGGGCACTAAGCATAGAGTGTGAAAACTGAGTTTCCTTGAGAGCTGCTTGGAAGCCTGATGGTGTGTGAAGTTAGTGAGCCAAATGGAGTTGTTCTCCCACAAGAACCACTCGGCTGATCCTTCTTCAATATGCCCTTCACCAACATGCAGTGTTTCCTTGATTGAATTAGCTCTCACACCAATATCTGCGTCTAGAGCCTTTGCATTGAGGGCTATCTGAAAACGACTGTGGCGCTGAAGTTGCCTGTGAATGTGGAGTTGGTGGCATGTGAAACCCGCATGTGGAGCATTCGTTTGTGTGGCTGACAAAGCTCTACCAGGTTCATTCCTAGATAATGCACTCAAAGGGCACTAAACATAGAGCGTGAAACCTGAGTTTCCTTGAGAGCTGCTTGGAAGCCTGATGGTGTGTGAAGTTAGTGAGCCAAATGGAGTTGTTCTCCCACAAGAACCACTCGGCTGATCCTTCTTCAATATGCCCTTCACCAACATGCAGTGTTTCCTTGATTGAATTAGCTCTCACACCAATATTTGCGTCTAGAGCCTTTGCATTGAGGGCTATCTGAAAACGGCTGTGGCGCTGAAGTTGCCTGTGAATGTGGAGTTGGTGGCATGTGAAACCCGCATGTGGAGCATTCGTTTGTGTGGGATGCTCACCAAGCTTCTTTTCAGTCCTAGGCACTCAAAGGGCACTAAGCATAGAGTGTGAAAACTGAGTTTCCTTGAGAGCTGCTTGGAAGCCTGATGGTGTGTGAAGTTAGTGAGCCAAATGGAGTTGTTCTCCCACAAGAACCACTCGGCTGATCCTTCTTCAATATGCCCTTCACCAACATGCAGTGTTTCCTTGATTGAATTAGCTCTCACACCAATATTTGTGTCTAGAGCCTTTGCATTGAGGGCTATCTGAAAACGGCTGTGGCGCTGAAGTTGCCTGTGAATGTGGAGTTGGTGGCATGTGAAACCCGCATGTGGAGCATTCGTTTGTGTGGGATGCTCTACCAGGTTCATTCCTAGATAATGCACTCAAAGGGCACTAAACATAGAGTGTGAAAACTGAGTTTCCTTGAGAGCTGCTTGGAAGCCTGATGGTGTGTGAAGTTAGTGAGCCAAATGGAGTTGTTCTCCCACAAGAACCACTCGGCTGATCCTTCTTCAATATGCCCTTCACCAACATGCAGTGTTTCCTTGATTGAATTAGCTCTCACACCAATATTTGCGTCTAGAGCCTTTGCATTGAGGGCTATCTGAAAACGGCTGTGGCGCTGAAGTTGCCTGTCAATGTGGAGTTGGTGGCATGTGAAACCCGCATGTGGAGCATTCGTTTGTGTGGGATGCTCTACCAGGTTCATTCCTAGATAATGCACTCAAAGGGCACTAAGCATAGAGTGTGAAAACTGAGTTTCCTTGAGAGCTGCTTGGAAGCCTGATGGTGTGTGAAGTTAGTGAGCCAAATGGAGTTGTTCTCCCACAAGAACCACTCGGCTGATCCTTCTTCAATATGCCCTTCACCAACATGCAGTGTTTCCTTGATTGAATTAGCTCTCACACCAATATTTGCGTCTAGAGCCTTTGCATTGAGGGCTATCTGAAAACGGCTGTGGCGCTGAAGTTGCCTGTGAATGTGGAGTTGGTGGCATGTGAAACCCGCATGTGGAGCATTCGTTTGTGTGGGATGCTCTACCAGGTTCATTTCAGTCCTAGCCATACAAAGGGCACTAAGCATAGAGTGTGAAAACTGAGTTTCCTTGAGAGCTGTTTGGAAGCCTGATGGTGTGTGAAGTTAGTGAGCCAAATGGAGTTGTTCTCCCACAAGAACCACTCAGCTGATCCTTCTTCAATATGCCCTTCACCAACATGCAGTGTTTCCTTGATTGAATTAGCTCTCACACCAATATTTGCGTCTAGAGCCTTTGCATTGAGGGCTATCTGAAAACGGCTGTGGCGCTGAAGTTGCCTGTGAATGTGGAGTTGGTGGCATGTGAAACCCGCATGTGGAGCATTCGTTTGTGTGGGATGCTCTACCAGGTTCATTTCAGTCCTAGCCATACAAAGGGCACTAAGCATAGAGTGTGAAAACTGAGTTTCCTTGAGAGCTGTTTGGAAGCCTGATGGTGTGTGAAGTTAGTGAGCCAAATGGAGTTGTTCTCCCACAAGAACCACTCAGCTGATCCTTCTTCAATATGCCCTTCACCAACATGCAGTGTTTCCTTGATTGAATTAGCTCTCACACCAATATTTGCGTCTAGAGCCTTTGCATTGAGGGCTATCTGAAAACGGCTGTGGCGCTGAAGTTGCCTGTGAATGTGGAGTTGGTGGCATGTGAAACCCGCATGTGGAGCATTCGTTTGTGTGGGATGTTGACCAAGCTTCATTTCAGTCCTAGGCACACACAGAGCACTAAGCATAGAGTGTGAAAACTGAGTTTCCTTGAGAGCTGCTTGGAAGCCTGATGGTGTGTGAAGTTAGTGAGCCAAATGGAGTTGTTCTCCCACAAGAACCACTCGGCTGATCCTTCTTCAATATGCCCTTCACCAACATGCAGTGTTTCCTTGATTGAATTAGCTCTCACACCAATATTTGCGTCTAGAGCCTTTGCAGTGAGGGCTATCTGAAAACGGCTGTGGCGCTGAAGTTGCCTGTGAATGTGGAGTTGGTGGCATGTGAAACCCGCATGTGGAGCATTCGTTTGTGTGGGATGCTCTACCAGGTTCATTCCTAGATAATGCACTCAAAGGGCACTAAGCATAGAGTGTGAAAACTGAGTTTCCTTGAGAGCTGCTTGGAAGCCTGATGGTGTGTGAAGTTAGTGAGCCAAATGGAGTTGTTCTCCCACAAGAACCACTCGGCTGATCCTTCTTCAATATGCCCTTCACCAACATGCAGTGTTTCCTTGATTGAATTAGCTCTCACACCAATATCTGCGTCTAGAGCCTTTGCATTGAGGGCTATCTGAAAACGACTGTGGCGCTGAAGTTGCCTGTGAATGTGGAGTTGGTGGCATGTGAAACCCGCATGTGGAGCATTCGTTTGTGTGGCTGACCAAGCTCTACCAGGTTCATTCCTAGATAATGCACTCAAAGGGCACTAAACATAGAGCGTGAAACCTGAGTTTCCTTGAGAGCTGCTTGGAAGCCTGATGGTGTGTGAAGTTAGTGAGCCAAATGGAGTTGTTCTCCCACAAGAACCACTCGGCTGATCCTTCTTCAATATGCCCTTCACCAACATGCAGTGTTTCCTTGATTGAATTAGCTCTCACACCAATATTTGCGTCTAGAGCCTTTGCATTGAGGGCTATCTGAAAACGGCTGTGGCGTTGAAGTTGCCTGTGAATGTGGAGTTGGTGGCATGTGAAACCCGCATGTGGAGCATTCGTTTGTGTGGGATGCTCACCAAGCTTCTTTTCAGTCCTAGGCACTCAAAGGGCACTAAGCATAGAGTGTGAAAACTGAGTTTCCTTGAGAGCTGCTTGGAAGCCTGATGGTGTGTGAAGTTAGTGAGCCAAATGGAGTTGTTCTCCCACAAGAACCACTCGGCTGATCCTTCTTCAATATGCCCTTCACCAACATGCAGTGTTTCCTTGATTGAATTAGCTCTCACACCAATATTTGTGTCTAGAGCCTTTGCATTGAGGGCTATCTGAAAACGGCTGTGGCGCTGAAGTTGCCTGTGAATGTGGAGTTGGTGGCATGTGAAACCCGCATGTGGAGCATTCGTTTGTGTGGGATGCTCTACCAGGTTCATTCCTAGATAATGCACTCAAAGGGCACTAAACATAGAGTGTGAAAACTGAGTTTCCTTGAGAGCTGCTTGGAAGCCTGATGGTGTGTGAAGTTAGTCAGCCAAATGGAGTTGTTCTCCCACAAGAACCACTCGGCTGATCCTTCTTCAATATGCCCTTCACCAACATGCAGTGTTTCCTTGATTGAATTAGCTCTCACACCAATATTTGCGTCTAGAGCCTTTGCATTGAGGGCTATCTGAAAACGGCTGTGGCGCTGAAGTTGCCTGTCAATGTGGAGTTGGTGGCATGTGAAACCCGCATGTGGAGCATTCGTTTGTGTGGGATGCTCTACCAGGTTCATTCCTAGATAATGCACTCAAAGGGCACTAAGCATAGAGTGTGAAAACTGAGTTTCCTTGAGAGCTGCTTGGAAGCCTGATGGTGTGTGAAGTTAGTGAGCCAAATGGAGTTGTTCTCCCACAAGAACCACTCGGCTGATCCTTCTTCAATATGCCCTTCACCAACATGCAGTGTTTCCTTGATTGAATTAGCTCTCACACCAATATTTGCGTCTAGAGCCTTTGCATTGAGGGCTATCTGAAAACGGCTGTGGCGCTGAAGTTGCCTGTGAATGTGGAGTTGGTGGCATGTGAAACCCGCATGTGGAGCATTCGTTTGTGTGGGATGCTCTACCAGGTTCTTTCCTAGATAATGCACTCAAAGGGCACTAAACATAGAGTGTGAAAACTGAGTTTCCTTGAGAGCTGCTTGGAAGCCTGATGGTGTGTGAAGTTAGTGAGCCAAATGGAGTTGTTCTCCCACAAGAACCACTCAGCTGATCCTTCTTCAATATGCCCTTCACCAACATGCAGTGTTTCCTTGATTGAATTAGCTCTCACACCAATATTTGCATCTAGAGCCTTTGCATTGAGGGCTATCTGAAAACGGCTGTGGCGCTGAAGTTGCCTGTGAATGTGGAGTTGGTGGCATGTGAAACCCGCATGTGGAGCATTCGTTTGTGTGGGATGCTCTACCAGGTTCATTTCAGTCCTAGCCATACAAAGGGCACTAAGCATAGAGTGTGAAAACTGAGTTTCCTTGAGAGCTGTTTGGAAGCCTGATGGTGTGTGAAGTTAGTGAGCCAAATGGAGTTGTTCTCCCACAAGAACCACTCAGCTGATCCTTCTTCAATATGCCCTTCACCAACATGCAGTGTTTCCTTGATTGAATTAGCTCTCACACCAATATTTGCGTCTAGAGCCTTTGCATTGAGGGCTATCTGAAAACGGCTGTGGCGCTGAAGTTGCCTGTGAATGTGGAGTTGGTGGCATGTGAAACCCGCATGTGGAGCATTCGTTTGTGTGGGATGCTCTACCAGGTTCATTTCAGTCCTAGCCATACAAAGGGCACTAAGCATAGAGTGTGAAAACTGAGTTTCCTTGAGAGCTGCTTGGAAGCCTGATGGTGTGTGAAGTTAGTGAGCCAAATGGAGTTGTTCTCCCACAAGAACCACTCGGCTGATCCTTCTTCAATATGCCCTTCACCAACATGCAGTGTTTCCTTGATTGAATTAGCTCTCACACCAATATTTGTGTCTAGAGCCTTTGCATTGAGGGCTATCTGAAAACGGCTGTGGCGCTGAAGTTGCCTGTGAATGTGGAGTTGGTGGCATGTGAAACCCGCATGTGGAGCATTCGTTTGTGTGGGATGCTCTACCAGGTTCATTCCTAGATAATGCACTCAAAGGGCACTAAACATAGAGTGTGAAAACTGAGTTTCCTTGAGAGCTGCTTGGAAGCCTGATGGTGTGTGAAGTTAGTCAGCCAAATGGAGTTGTTCTCCCACAAGAACCACTCGGCTGATCCTTCTTCAATATGCCCTTCACCAACATGCAGTGTTTCCTTGATTGAATTAGCTCTCACACCAATATTTGCGTCTAGAGCCTTTGCATTGAGGGCTATCTGAAAACGGCTGTGGCGCTGAAGTTGCCTGTCAATGTGGAGTTGGTGGCATGTGAAACCCGCATGTGGAGCATTCGTTTGTGTGGGATGCTCTACCAGGTTCATTCCTAGATAATGCACTCAAAGGGCACTAAGCATAGAGTGTGAAAACTGAGTTTCCTTGAGAGCTGCTTGGAAGCCTGATGGTGTGTGAAGTTAGTGAGCCAAATGGAGTTGTTCTCCCACAAGAACCACTCGGCTGATCCTTCTTCAATATGCCCTTCACCAACATGCAGTGTTTCCTTGATTGAATTAGCTCTCACACCAATATTTGCGTCTAGAGCCTTTGCATTGAGGGCTATCTGAAAACGGCTGTGGCGCTGAAGTTGCCTGTGAATGTGGAGTTGGTGGCATGTGAAACCCGCATGTGGAGCATTCGTTTGTGTGGGATGCTCTACCAGGTTCTTTCCTAGATAATGCACTCAAAGGGCACTAAACATAGAGTGTGAAAACTGAGTTTCCTTGAGAGCTGCTTGGAAGCCTGATGGTGTGTGAAGTTAGTGAGCCAAATGGAGTTGTTCTCCCACAAGAACCACTCAGCTGATCCTTCTTCAATATGCCCTTCACCAACATGCAGTGTTTCCTTGATTGAATTAGCTCTCACACCAATATTTGCATCTACAGCCTTTGCATTGAGGGCTATCTGAAAACGGCTGTGGCGCTGAAGTTGCCTGTGAATGTGGAGTTGGTGGCATGTGAAACCCGCATGTGGAGCATTCGTTTGTGTGGGATGCTCTACCAGGTTCATTTCAGTCCTAGCCATACAAAGGGCACTAAGCATAGAGTGTGAAAACTGAGTTTCCTTGAGAGCTGTTTGGAAGCCTGATGGTGTGTGAAGTTAGTGAGCCAAATGGAGTTGTTCTTCCACAAGAACCACTCGGCTGATCCTTCTTCAATATGCCCTTCACCAACATGCAGTGTTTCCTTGATTGAATTAGCTCTCACACAAATATTTGCGTCTAGAGCCTTTGCATTGAGGGCTATCTGAAAACGGCTGTGGCGCTGAAGTTGCCTGTGAATGTGGAGTTGGTAGCATGTGAAACCCGCATGTGGAGCATTCGTTTGTGTGGGATGCTCTACCAGGTTCATTTCATTCCTAGCCTTACAAAGGGCACTAAGCATAGAGTGTGAAAACTGAGTTTCCTTGAGACCTGCTTGGAAGCCTGATGGTGTGTGAAGTTAGTGAGCCAAATGGAGTTGTTCTCCCACAAGAACCACTCGGCTGATCCTTCTTCAATATGCCCTTCACCAACATGCAGTGTTTCCTTGATTGAATTAGCTCTCACACCAATATTTGCGTCTAGAGCCTTTGCATTGAGGGCTATCTGAAAACGGCTGTGGCGCTGAAGTTGCCTGTGAATGTGGAGTTGGTGGCATGTGAAACCCGCATGTGGAGCATTCGTTTGTGTGGGATGTTGACCAAGCTTCATTTCAGTCCTAGGCACACACAGAGCACTAAGCATAGAGTGTGAAAACTGAGTTTCCTTGAGAGCTGCTTGGAAGCCTGATGGTGTGTGAAGTTAGTGAGCCAAATGGAGTTGTTCTCCCACAAGAACCACTCGGCTGATCCTTCTTCAATATGCCCTTCACCAACATGCAGTGTTTCCTTGATTGAATTAGCTCTCACACCAATATCTGCGTCTAGAGCCTTTGCATTGAGGGCTATCTGAAAACGACTGTGGCGCTGAAGTTGCCTGTGAATGTGGAGTTGGTGGCATGTGAAACCCGCATGTGGAGCATTCGTTTGTGTGGCTGACCAAGCTCTACCAGGTTCATTCCTAGATAATGCACTCAAAGGGCACTAAACATAGAGCGTGAAACCTGAGTTTCCTTGAGAGCTGCTTGGAAGCCTGATGGTGTGTGAAGTTAGTGAGCCAAATGGAGTTGTTCTCCCACAAGAACCACTCGGCTGATCCTTCTTCAATATGCCCTTCACCAACATGCAGTGTTTCCTTGATTGAATTAGCTCTCACACCAATATTTGCGTCTAGAGCCTTTGCATTGAGGGCTATCTGAAAACAGCTGTGGCGCTGAAGTTGCCTGTGAATGTGGAGTTGGTGGCATGTGAAACCCGCATGTGGAGCATTCGTTTGTGTGGGATGCTCTACCAGGTTCATTCCTAGATAATGCACTCAAAGGGCACTAAGCATAGAGTGTGAAAACTGAGTTTCCTTGAGAGCTGCTTGGAAGCCTGATGGTGTGTGAAGTTAGTGAGCCAAATGGAGTTGTTCTCCCACAAGAACCACTCGGCTGATCCTTCTTCAATATGCCCTTCACCAACATGCAGTGTTTCCTTGATTGAATTAGCTCTCACACCAATATTTGCGTCTAGAGCCTTTGCATTGAGGGCTATCTGAAAACGGCTGTGGCGCTGAAGTTGCCTGTGAATGTGGAGTTGGTGGCATGTGAAACCCGCATGTGGAGCATTCGTTTGTGTGGGATGCTCACCAAGCTTCTTATCAGTCCTAGGCACTCAAAGGGCACTAAGCATAGAGTGTGAAAACTGAGTTTCCTTGAGAGCTGCTTGGAAGCCTGATGGTGTGTGAAGTTAGTGAGCCAAATGGAGTTGTTCTCCCACAAGAACCACTCGGCTGATCCTTCTTCAAAATGCCCTTCACCAACATGCAGTGTTTCCTTGATTGAATTAGCTCTCACACCAATATTTGCGTCTAGAGCCTTTGCATTGAGGGCTATCTGAAAACGGCTGTGGCGCTGAAGTTGCCTGTGAATGTGGAGTTGGTGGCATGTGAAACCCGCATGTGGAGCATTCGTTTGTGTGGGATGCTCTACCAGGTTCATTCCTAGATAATGCACTCAAAGGGCACTAAGCATAGAGTGTGAAAACTGAGTTTCCTTGAGAGCTGCTTGGAAGCCTGATGGTGTGTGAAGTTAGTGAGCCAAATGGAATTGTTCTCCCACAAGAACCACTCGGCTGATCCTTCTTCAATATGCCCTTCACCAACATGCAGTGTTTCCTTGATTGAATTAGCTCTCACACCAATATTTGCGTCTAGAGCCTTTGCATTGAGGGCTATCTGAAAACGGCTGTGGCGCTGAAGTTGTCTGTGAATGTGGAGTTGGTGGCATGTGAAACCCGCATGTGGAGCATTCGTTTGTGTGGGATGCTCTACCAGGTTCATTTCAGTCCTAGCCATACAAAGGGCACTAAGCATAGAGTGTGAAAACTGAGTTTCCTTGAGAGCTGCTTGGAAGCCTGATGGTGTGTGAAGTTAGTGAGCCAAATGGAGTTGTTCTCCCACAAGAACCACTCGGCTGATCCTTCTTCAATATGCCCTTCACCAACATGCAGTGTTTCCTTGATTGAATTAGCTCTCACACCAATATTTGCGTCTAGAACCTTTGCATTGAGGGCTATCTGAAAACGGCTGTGGCGCTGAAGTTGCCTGTGAATGTGGAGTTGGTGGCATGTGAAACCCGCATGTGGAGCATTCGTTTGTGTGGGATGCTCTACCAGGTTCATTCCTAGATAATGCACTCAAAGGGCACTAAGCATAGAGTGTGAAAACTGAGTTTCCTTGAGAGCTGCTTGGAAGCCTGATGGTGTGTGAAGTTAGTGAGCCAAATGGAGTTGTTCTCCCACAAGAACCACTAGGCTGATCCTTCTTCAATATGCCCTTCACCAACATGCAGTGTTTCCTTGATTGAATTAGCTCTCACACCAATATTTGCGTCTAGAGCCTTTGCATTGAGGGCTATCTGAAAACGGCTGTGGCGCTGAAGTTGTCTGTGAATGTGGAGTTGGTGGCATGTGAAACCCGCATGTGGAGCATTCGTTTGTGTGGGATGCTGACCAAGCTTCATTTCAGTCCTAGGCACACAAAGGGCACTAAGCATAGAGTGTGAAAACTGAGTTTCCTTGAGAGCTGCTTGGAAGCCTGATGGTGTGTGAAGTTAGTGAGCCAAATGGAGTTGTTCTCCCACAAGAACCACTCGGCTGATCCTTCTTCAATATGCCCTTCACCAACATGCAGTGTTTCCTTGATTGAATTAGCTCTCACACCAATATTTGCGTCTAGAGCCTTTGCATTGAGGGCTATCTGAAAACGGCTGTGGGGCTGAAGTTGCCTGTGAATGTGGAGTTGGTGGCATGTGAAACCCGCATGTGGAGCATTCGTTTGTGTGGGATGCTCTACCATGTTCATTCCTAGATAATGCACTCAAAGGGCACTAAGCATAGAGTGTGAAAACTGAGTTTCCTTGAGAGCTGCTTGGAAGCCTGATGGTGTGTGAAGTTAGTGAGCCAAATGGAGTTGTTCTCCCACAAGAACCACTCGGCTGATCCTTCTTCAATATGCCCTTCACCAACATGCAGTGTTTCCTTGATTGAATTAGCTCTCACACCAATATTTGCGTCAAGATCCTTTGCATTGAGGGCTATCTGAAAACGGCTGTGGCGCTGAAGTTGCCTGTGAATGTGGAGTTGGTGGCATGTGAAACCCGCATGTGGAGCATTCGTTTGTGTGGCTGACCAAGCTCTACCAGGTTCATTCCTAGATTATGCACTCAAAGGGCACTAAACATAGAGCGTGAAAACTGAGTTTCCTTGAGAGCTGCTTGGAAGCCTGATGGTGTGTGAAGTTAGTGAGCCAAATGGAGTTGTTCTCCCACAAGAACCACTCGGCTGATCCTTCTTCAATATGCCCTTCACCAACATGCAGTGTTTCCTTGATTGAATTAGCTCTCACACCAATATTTGCGTCTAGAGCCTTTGCATTGAGGGCTATCTGAAAATGGCTGTGGCGCTGAAGTTGCCTGTGAATGTGGAGTTGGTGGCATGTGAAACCCGCATGTGGAGCATTCGTTTGTGTGGGATGCTCTACCAGGTTCATTTCAGTCCTAGCCATACAAAGGGCACTAAGCATAGAGTGTGAAAACTGAGTTTCCTTGAGAGCTGCTTGGAAGCCTGATGGTGTGTGAAGTTAGTGAGCCAAATGGAGTTGTTCTCCCACAAGAACCACTCGGCTGATCCTTCTTCAATATGCCCTTCACCAACATGCAGTGTTTCCTTGATTGAATTAGCTCTCACACCAATATTTGCGTCTAGAGCCTTTGCATTGAGGGCTATCTGAAAACGGCTGTGGCTCTGAAGTTGCCTGCGAATGTGGAGTTGGTGGCATGTGAAACCCGCATGTGGAGCATTCGTTTGTGTAGGATGCTCTACCAGGTTCATTTCAGTCCTAGCCATACAAAGGGCACTAAGCATAGAGTGTGAAAACTGAGTTTCCTTGAGAGCTGCTTGGAAGCCTGATGGTGTGTGAAGTTAGTGAGCCAAATGGAGTTGTTCTCCCACAAGAACCACTCGGCTGATCCTTCTTCAATATGCCCTTCACCAACATGCAGTGTTTCCTTGATTGAATTAGCTCTCACACCAATATTTGCGTCTAGAGCCTTTGCATTGAGGGCTATCTGAAAACGGCTGTGGCGCTGAAGTTGCCTGTGAATGTGGAGTTGGTGGCATGTGAAACCCGCATGTAGAGCATTCGTTTGTGTGGCTGACCAAGCTCTACCAGGTTCATTCCTAGATAATGCACTCAAAGGGCACTAAACATAGAGCGTGAAACCTGAGTTTCCTTGAGAGCTGCTTGGAAGCCTGATGGTGTGTGACGTTAGTGAGCCAAATGGAGTTGTTCTCCCACAAGAACCACTCGGCTGATCCTTCTTCAATATGCCCTTCACCAACATGCAGTGTTTCCTTGATTGAATTAGCTCTCACACCAATATTTGCGTCTAGAGCCTTTGCATTGAGGGCTATCTGAAAATGGCTGTGGCGCTGAAGTTGCCTGTGAATGTGGAGTTGGTGGCATGTGAAACCCGCATGTGGAGCATTCGTTTGTGTGGGATGCTCTACCAGGTTCATTTCAGTCCTAGCCATACAAAGGGCACTAAGCATAGAGTGTGAAAACTGAGTTTCCTTGAGAGCTGCTTGGAAGCCTGATGGTGTGTGAAGTTAGTGAGCCAAATGGAGTTGTTCTCCCACAAGAACCACTCGGCTGATCCTTCTTCAATATGCCCTTCACCAACATGCAGTGTTTCCTTGATTGAATTAGCTCTCACACCAATATTTGCGTCTAGAGCCTTTGCATTGAGGGCTATCTGAAAACGGCTGTGCCTCTGAAGTTGCCTGCGAATGTGGAGTTGGTGGCATGTGAAACCCGCATGTGGAGCATTCGTTTGTGTGGGATGCTCTACCAGGTTCATTTCAGTCCTAGCCATACAAAGGGCACTAAGCATAGAGTGTGAAAACTGAGTTTCCTTGAGAGCTGCTTGGAAGCCTGATGGTGTGTGAAGTTAGTGAGCCAAATGGAGTTGTTCTCCCACAAGAACCACTCGGCTGATCCTTCTTCAATATGCCCTTCACCAACATGCAGTGTTTCCTTGATTGAATTAGCTCTCACACCAATATTTGCGTCTAGAGCCTTTGCATTGAGGGCTATCTGAAAACGGCTGTGGCGCTGAAGTTGCCTGTGAATGTGGAGTTGGTGGCATGTGAAACCCGCATGTAGAGCATTCGTTTGTGTGGCTGACCAAGCTCTACCAGGTTCATTCCTAGATAATGCACTCAAAGGGCACTAAACATAGAGCGTGAAACCTGAGTTTCCTTGAGAGCTGCTTGGAAGCCTGATGGTGTGTGACGTTAGTGAGCCAAATGGAGTTGTTCTCCCACAAGAACCACTCGGCTGATCCTTCTTCAATATGCCCTTCACCAACATGCAGTGTTTCCTTGATTGAATTAGCTCTCACACCAATATTTGCGTCTAGAGCCTTTGCATTGAGGGCTATCTGAAAATGGCTGTGGCGCTGAAGTTGCCTGTGAATGTGGAGTTGGTGGCATGTGAAACCCGCATGTGGAGCATTCGTTTGTGTGGGATGCTCTACCAGGTTCATTTCAGTCCTAGCCATACAAAGGGCACTAAGCATAGAGTGTGAAAACTGAGTTTCCTTGAGAGCTGCTTGGAAGCCTGATGGTGTGTGAAGTTAGTGAGCCAAATGGAGTTGTTCTCCCACAAGAACCACTCGGCTGATCCTTCTTCAATATGCCCTTCACCAACATGCAGTGTTTCCTTGATTGAATTAGCTCTCACACCAATATTTGCGTCTAGAGCCTTTGCATTGAGGGCTATCTGAAAACGGCTGTGCCTCTGAAGTTGCCTGCGAATGTGGAGTTGGTGGCATGTGAAACCCGCATGTGGAGCATTCGTTTGTGTGGGATGCTCTACCAGGTTCATTTCAGTCCTAGCCATACAAAGGGCACTAAGCATAGAGTGTGAAAACTGAGTTTCCTTGAGAGCTGCTTGGAAGCCTGATGGTGTGTGAAGTTAGTGAGCCAAATGGAGTTGTTCTCCCACAAGAACCACTCGGCTGATCCTTCTTCAATATGCCCTTCACCAACATGCAGTGTTTCCTTGATTGAATTAGCTCTCACACCCAATATTTGCGTCTAGAGCCTTTGCATTGAGGGCTATCTGAAAACGGCTGTGGCACTGAAGTTGCCTGTGAATGTGGAGTTGGTGGCATGTGAAACCCGCATGTGGAGCATTCGTTTGTGTGGGATGCTCTACCAGGTTCATTTCAGTCCTAGCCATACAAAGGGCACTAAGCATAGAGTGTGAAAACTGAGTTTCCTTGAGAGCTGCTTGGAAGCCTGATGGTGTGTGAAGTTAGTGAGCCAAATGGAGTTGTTCTCCAACAAGAACCACTCGGCTGATCCTTCTTCAATATGCCCTTCACCAACATGCAGTGTTTCCTTGATTGAATTAGCTCTCACACCAATATTTGCGTCTAGAGCCTTTGCATTGAGGGCTATCTGAAAACGGCTGTGCCTCTGAAGTTGCCTGCGAATGTGGAGTTGGTGGCATGTGAAACCCGCATGTGGAGCATTCGTTTGTGTGGGATGCTCTACCAGGTTCATTTCAGTCCTAGCCATACAAAGGGCACTAAGCATAGAGTGTGAAAACTGAGTTTCCTTGAGAGCTGCTTGGAAGCCTGATGGTGTGTGAAGTTAGTGAGCCAAATGGAGTTGTTCTCCCACAAGAACCACTCGGCTGATCCTTCTTCAATATGCCCTTCACCAACATGCAGTGTTTCCTTGATTGAATTAGCTCTCACACCAATATTTGCGTCTAGAGCCTTTGCATTGAGGGCTATCTGAAAACGGCTGTGGCGCTGAAGTTGCCTGTGAATGTGGAGTTGGTGGCATGTGAAACCCGCATGTGGAGCATTCGTTTGTGTGGGATGCTCTACCAGGTTCATTTCAGTCCTAGCCATACAAAGGGCACTAAGCATAGAGTGTGAAAACTGAGTTTCCTTGAGAGCTGCTTGGAAGCCTGATGGTGTGTGAAGTTAGTGAGCCAAATGGAGTTGTTCTCCCACAAGAACCACTCGGCTGATCCTTCTTCAATATGCCCTTCACCAACATGCAGTGTTTCCTTGATTGAATTAGCTCTCACACCAATATTTGCGTCTAGAGCCTTTGCTTTGAGGGCTATCTGAAAATGACTGTGGCGCTGAAGTTGCCTGTGAATGTGGAGTTGGTGGCATGTGAAACCCGCATGTGGAGCATTCGTTTGTGTGGGATGCTCTACCAGGTTCATTTCAGTCCTAGCCATACAAAGGGCACTAAGCATAGAGTGTGAAAACTGAGTTTCCTTGAGAGCTGCTTGGAAGCCTGATGGTGTGTGAAGTTAGTGAGCCAAATGGAGTTGTTCTCTCACAAGAACCACTCGGCTGATCCTTCTTCAATATGCCCTTCACCAACATGCAGTGTTTCCTTGATTGAATTAGCTCTCACACCAATATTTGCGTCTAGAGCCTTTGCATTGAGGGCTATCTGAAAACGGCTGTGGCGCTGAAGTTGCCTGTGAATGTGGAGTTGGTGGCATGTGAAACCCGCATGTGGAGCATTCGTTTGTGTGGCTGACCAAGCTCTACCAGGTTCATTCCTAGATAATGCACTCAAAGGGCACTAAACATAGAGCGTGAAACCTGAGTTTCCTTGAGAGCTGCTTGGAAGCCTGATGGTGTGTGAAGTTAGTGAGCCAAATGGAGTTGTTCTCCCACAAGAACCACTCGGCTGATCCTTCTTCAATATGCCCTTCACCAACATGCAGTGTTTCCTTGATTGAATTAGCTCTCACACCAATATTTGCGTCTAGAGCCTTTGCATTGAGGGCTATCTGAAAATGGCTGTGGCGCTGAAGTTGCCTGTGAATGTGGAGTTGGTGGCATGTGAAACCCGCATGTGGAGCATTCGTTTGTGTGGGATGCTCTACCAGGTTCATTTCAGTCCTAGCCATACAAAGGGCACTAAGCATAGAGTGTGAAAACTGAGTTTCCTTGAGAGCTGCTTGGAAGCCTGATGGTGTGTGAAGTTAGTGAGCCAAATGGAGTTGTTCTCCCACAAGAACCACTCGGCTGATCCTTCTTCAATATGCCCTTCACCAACATGCAGTGTTTCCTTGATTGAATTAGCTCTTACACCAATATTTGCGTCTAGAGCCTTTGCATTGAGGGCTATCTGAAAACGGCTGTGGCTCTGAAGTTGCCTGCGAATGTGGAGTTGGTGGCATGTGAAACCCGCATGTGGAGCATTCGTTTGTGTGGGATGCTCTACCAGGTTCATTTCAGTCCTAGCCATACAAAGGGCACTAAGCATAGAGTGTGAAAACTGAGTTTCCTTGAGAGCTGCTTGGAAGCCTGATGGTGTGTGAAGTTAGTGAGCCAAATGGAGTTGTTCTCCCACAAGAACCACTCGGCTGATCCTTCTTCAATATGCCCTTCACCAACATGCAGTGTTTCCTTGATTGAATTAGCTCTCACACCAATATTTGCGTCTAGAGCCTTTGCATTGAGGGCTATCTGAAAACGGCTGTGGCGCTGAAGTTGCCTGTGAATGTGGAGTTGGTGGCATGTGAAACCCGCATGTGGAGCATTCGTTTGTGTGGGATGCTCTACCAGGTTCATTTCAGTCCTAGCCATACAAAGGGCACTAAGCATAGAGTGTGAAAACTGAGTTTCCTTGAGAGCTGCTTGGAAGCCTGATGGTGTGTGAAGTTAGTGAGCCAAATGGAGTTGTTCTCCACAAGAACCACTCGTCTGATCCTTCTTTAATATGCCCTTCACCAACATGCAGTGTTTCCTTGATTGAATTAGCTCTCACACCAATATTTGCATCTAGAGCCTTTGCATTGAGGGCTATCTGAAAACGGCTGTGGCGCTGAAGTTGCCTGTGAATGTGGAGTTGGTGGCATGTGAAACCCGCATGTGGAGCATTCGTTTGTGTGGGATGCTCTACCAGGTTCATTCCTAGATAATGCACTCAAAGGGCACTAAACATAGAGCGTGAAACCTGAGTTTCCTTGAGAGCTGCTTGGAAGCCTGATGGTGTGTGAAGTTAGTGAGCCAAATGGAGTTGTTCTCCCACAAGAACCACTCGGCTGATCCTTCTTCAATATGCCCTTCACCAACATGCAGTGTTTCCTTGATTGAATTAGCTCTCACACCAATATTTGCGTCTAGAGCCTTTGCATTGAGGGCTATCTGAAAACGGCTGTGGCGCTGAAGTTGCCTGTGAATGTGGAGTTGGTGACATGTGAAACCCGCATGTGGAGCATTCGTTTGTGTGGGATGCTCTACCAGGTTCATTTCAGTCCTAGCCATACAAAGGGCACTAAACATAGAGTGTGAAAACTGAGTTTCCTTGAGAGCTGCTTGGAAGCCTGATGGTGTGTGAAGTTAGTGAGCCAAATGGAGTTGTTCTCCCACAAGAACCACTCGGCTGATCCTTCTTCAATATGCCCTTCACCAACATGCAGTGTTTCCTTGATTGAATTAGCTCTCACACCAATATTTGCGTCTAGAGCCTTTGCATTGAGGGCTATCTGAAAACGGCTGTGGCGCTGAAGTTGCCTGTGAATGTGGAGTTGGTGGCATGTGAAACCCGCATGTGGAGCATTCGTTTGTGTGGGATGCTCTACCAGGTTCATTCCTAGATAATGCACTCAAAGGGCACTAAGCATAGAGTGTGAAAACTGAGTTTCCTTGAGAGCTGCTTGGAAGCCTGATGGTGTGTGAAGTTAGTGAGCCAAATGGAGTTGTTCTCCCACAAGAACCACTCGGCTGATCCTTCTTCAATATGCCCTTCACCAACATGCAGTGTTTCCTTGATTGAATTAGCTCTCACACCAATATTTGCGTCTAGAGCCTTTGCATTGAGGGCTATCTGAAAACGGCTGTGGCGCTGAAGTTGCCTGTGAAGGTGGAGTTGGTGGCATGTGAAACCCGCATGTGGAGCATTCGTTTGTGTGGGATGCTCTACCAGGTTCATTTCAGTCCTAGCCATACAAAGGGCACTAAGCATAGAGTGTGAAAACTGAGTTTCCTTGAGAGCTGCTTGGAAGCCTGATGGTGTGTGAAGTTAGTGAGCCAAATGGAGTTGTTCTCCCACAAGAACCACTCGGCTGATCCTTCTTCAATATGCCCTTCACCAACATGCAGTGTTTCCTTGATTGAATTAGCTCTCACACCAATATTTGCGTCAAGATCCTTTGCATTGAGGGCTATCTGAAAACGGCTGTGGCGCTGAAGTTGCCTGTGAATGTGGAGTTGGCGGCATGTGAAACCCGCATGTGGAGCATTCGTTTGTGTGGGATGCTCTACCAGGTTCATTCCTAGATAATGCACTCAAAGTGCACTAAACATAGAGTGTGAAAACTGAGTTTCCTTGAGAGCTGCTTGGAAGCCTGATGGTGTGTGAATTTAGTGAGCCAAATGGAGTTGTTCTCCCACAAGAACCACTCGGCTGATCCTTCTTCAATATGCCCTTCACCAACATGCAGTGTTTCCTTGATTGAATTAGCTCTCACACCAATATTTGCGTCTAGAGCCTTTGCATTGAGGGCTATCTGAAAACGGCTGTGGCGCTGAAGTTGCCTGTGAATGTGGAGTTGGTGGCATGTGAAACCCGCATGTGGAGCATTCGTTTGTGTGGGATGCTCTACCAGGTTCATTTCAGTCCTAGCCATACAAAGGGCACTAAGCATAGAGTGTGAAAACTGAGTTTCCTTGAGAGCTGCTTGGAAGCCTGATGGTGTGTGAAGTTAGTGAGCCAAATGGAGTTGTTCTCCCACAAGAACCACTCGGCTGATCCTTCTTCAATATGCCCTTCACCAACATGCAGTGTTTCCTTGATTGAATTAGCTCTCACACCAATATTTGCGTCTAGAGCCTTTGCATTGAGGGCTATCTGAAAACGGCTGTGGCGCTGAAGTTGCCTGTGAATGTGGAGTTGGTGGCATGTGAAACCCGCATGTGGAGCATTCGTTTGTGTGGGATGCTCTACCAGGTTCATTCCTAGATAATGCACTCAAAGGGCACTAAGCATAGAGTGTGAAAACTGAGTTTCCTTGAGAGCTGCTTGGAAGCCTGATGGTGTGTGAAGTTAGTGAGCCAAATGGAGTTGTTCTCCCACAAGAACCACTCGGCTGATCCTTCTTCAATATGCCCTTCACCAACATGCAGTGTTTCCTTGATTGAATTAGCTCTCACACCAATATTTGCGTCTAGAGCCTTTGCATTGAGGGCTATCTGAAAACGGCTGTGGCGCTGAAGTTGTCTGTGAATGTGGAGTTGGTGGCATGTGAAACCCGCATGTGGAGCATTCGTTTGTGTGGGATGCTGACCAAGCTTCATTTCAGTCCTAGGCACACAAAGGGCACTAAGCATAGAGTGTGAAAACTGAGTTTCCTTGAGAGCTGCTTGGAAGCCTGATGGTGTGTGAAATTAGTGAGCCAAATGGAGTTGTTCTCCCACAAGAACCACTCGGCTGATCCTTCTTCAATATGCCCTTCACCAACATGCAGTGTTTCCTTGATTGAATTAGCTCTCACACCAATATTTGCGTCTAGAGCCTTTGCATTGAGGGCTATCTGAAAACGGCTGTGGCGCTGAAGTTGCCTGTGAATGTGGAGTTGGTGGCATGTGAAACCCGCATGTGGAGCATTCGTTTGTGTGGCTGACCAAGCTCTACCAGGTTCATTCCTAGATAATGCACTGAAAGGGCACTAAACATAGAGCGTGAAACCTGAGTTTCCTTGAGAGCTGCTTGGAAGCCTGATGGTGTGTGAAGTTAGTGAGCCAAATGGAGTTGTTCTCCCACAAGAACCACTCGGCTGATCCTTCTTCAATATGCCCTTCACCAACATGCAGTGTTTCCTTGATTGAATTAGCTCTCACACCAATATTTGCGTCTAGAGCCTTTGCTTTGAGGGCTATCTGAAAACGGCTGTGGCTCTGAAGTTGCCTGTGAATGTGGAGTTGGTGGCATGTGAAACCCGCATGTGGAGCATTCGTTTGTGTGGGATGCTCTACCAGGTTCATTTCAGTCCTAGCCATACAAAAGGGCACTAAGCATAGAGTGTGAAAACTGAGTTTCCTTGAGAGCTGCTTGGAAGCCTGATGGTGTGTGAAGTTAGTGAGCCAAATGGAGTTGTTCTCCCACAAGAACCACTCGGCTGATCCTTCTTCAATATGCCCTTCACCAACATGCAGTGTTTCCTTGATTGAATTAGCTCTCACACCAATATTTGCGTCTAGAGCCTTTGCATTGAGGGCTATCTGAAAATGGCTGTGGCGCTGAAGTTGCCTGTGAATGTGGAGTTGGTGGCATGTGAAACCCGCATGTGGAGCATTCGTTTGTGTGGCTGACCAAGCTCTACCAGGTTCATTCCTAGATAATGCACTCAAAGTGCACTAAACATAGAGCGTGAAACCTGAGTTTCCTTGAGAGCTGCTTGGAAGCCTGATGGTGTGTGAAGTTAGTGAGCCAAATGGAGTTGTTCTCCCACAAGAACCACTCGGCTGATCCTTCTTCAATATGCCCTTCACCAACATGCAGTGTTTCCTTGATTGAATTAGCTCTCACACCAATATTTGCGTCTAGAGCCTTTGCTTTGAGGGCTATCTGAAAACGGCTGTGGCGCTGAAGTTGCCTGTGAATGTGGAGTTGGTGGCATGTGAAACCGGCATGTGGAGCATTCGTTTGTGTGGGATGCTCTACCAGGTCCATTTCAGTGCTAGCCATACAAAGGGCACTAAGCATAGAGTGTGAAAACTGAGTTTCCTTGAGAGCTGCTTGGAAGCCTGATGGTGTGTGAAGTTAGTGAGCCAAATGGAGTTGTTCTCCCACAAGAACCACTCGGCTGATCCTTCTTCAATATGCCCTTCACCAACATGCAGTGTTTCCTTGATTGAATTAGCTCTCACACCAATATTTGTGTCTAGAGCCTTTGCATTGAGGGCTATCTGAAAACGGCTGTGGCGCTGAAGTTGCCTGTGAATGTGGAGTTGGTGGCATGTGAAACCCGCATGTGGAGCATTCGTTTGTGTGGGATGCTCTACCAGGTTCATTCCTAGATAATGCACTCAAAGGGCACTAAGCATAGAGTGTGAAAACTGAGTTTCCTTGAGAGCTGCTTGGAAGCCTGATGGTGTGTGAAGTTAGTGAGCCAAATGGAGTTGTTCTCCCACAAGAACCACTCGGCTGATCCTTCTTCAATATGCCCTTCACCAACATGCAGTGTTTCCTTGATTGAATTAGCTCTCACACCAATATTTGCGTCTAGAGCCTTTGCATTGAGGGCTATCTGAAAATGGCTGTGGCGCTGAAGTTGCCTGTGAATGCGGAGTTGGTGGCATGTGAAACCGGCATGTGGAGCATTCGTTTGTGTGGGATGCTCTACCAGGTTCATTTCAGTCCTAGCCATACAAAGGGCACTAAGCATAGAGTGTGAAAACTGAGTTTCCTTGAGAGCTGCTTGGAAGCCTGATGGTGTGTAAAGTTAGTGAGCCAAATGGAGTTGTTCTCCCACAAGAACCACTCGGCTGATCCTTCTTCAATATGCCCTTCACCAACATGCAGTGTTTCCTTGATTGAATTAGCTCTCACACCAATATTTGCGTCTAGAGCCTTTGCTTTGAGGGCTATCTGAATATGGCTGTGGCGCTGAAGTTGCCTGTGAATGTGGAGTTGGTGGCATGTGAAACCCGCATGTGGAGCATTCGTTTGTGTGGCTGACCAAGCTCTACCAGGTTCATTCCTAGATAATGCACTCAAAGGGCACTAAACATAGAGCGTGAAACCTGAGTTTCCTTGAGAGCTGCTTGGAAGCCTGATGGTGTGTGAAGTTAGTGAGCCAAATGCAGTTGTTCTCCCACAAGAACCACTCGGCTGATCCTTCTTCAATATGCCCTTCACCAACATGCAGTGTTTCCTTGATTGAATTAGCTCTCACACCAATATTTGCGTCTAGAGCCTTTGCATTGAGGGCTATCTGAAAATGGCTGTGGCGCTGAAGTTGCCTGTGAATGTGGAGTTGGTGGCATGTGAAACCCGCATGTGGAGCATTCGTTTGTGTGGGATGCTCTACCAGGTTCATTTCAGTCCTAGCCATACAAAGGGCACTAAGCATAGAGTGTGAAAACTGAGTTTCCTTGAGAGCTGCTTGGAAGCCTGATGGTGTGTGAAGTTAGTGAGCCAAATGGAGTTGTTCTCCCACAAGAACCACTCGGCTGATCCTTCTTCAATATGCCCTTCACCAACATGCAGTGTTTCCTTGATTGAATTAGCTCTCACACCAATATTTGCGTCTAGAGCCTTTGCTTTGAGGGCTATCTGAAAACGGCTGTGGCTCTGAAGTTGCCTGCGAATGTGGAGTTGGTGGCATGTGAAACCCGCATGTGGAGCATTCGTTTGTGTGGGATGCTCTACCAGGTTCATTTCAGTCCTAGGCATACAAAGGGCACTAAGCATAGAGTGTGAAAACTGAGTTTCCTTGAGAGCTGCTTGGAAGCCTGATGGTGTGTGAAGTTAGTGAGCCAAATGGAGTTGTTCTCCCACAAGAACCACTCGGCTGATCCTTCTTCAATATGCCCTTCACCAACATGCAGTGTTTCCTTGATTGAATTAGCTCTCACACCAATATTTGCGTCTAGAGCCTTTGCATTGAGGGCTATCTGAAAACGGCTGTGGCGCTGAAGTTGCCTGTGAATGTGGAGTTGGTGGCATGTGAAACCCGCATGTGGAGCATTCGTTTGTGTGGCTGACCAAGCTCTACCAGGTTCATTCCTAGATAATGCACTCAAAGGGCACTAAACATAGAGCGTGAAACCTGAGTTTCCTTGAGAGCTGCTTGGAAGCCTGATGGTGTGTGAAGTTAGTGAGCCAAATGCAGTTGTTCTCCCACAAGAACCACTCGGCTGATCCTTCTTCAATATGCCCTTCACCAACATGCAGTGTTTCCTTGATTGAATTAGCTCTCACACCAATATTTGCGTCTAGAGCCTTTGCATTGAGGGCTATCTGAAAACGGCTGTGGCGCTGAAGTTGCCTGTGAATGTGGAGTTGGTGGCATGTGAAACCCGCATGTGGAGCATTCGTTTGTGTGGGATGCTCTACCAGGTTCATTTCAGTCCTAGCCATACAAAGGGCACTAAGCATAGAGTGTGAAAACTGAGTTTCCTTGAGAGCTGCTTGGAAGCCTGATGGTGTGTGAAGTTAGTGAGCCAAATGGAGTTGTTCTCCCACAAGAACCACTCGGCTGATCCTTCTTCAATATGCCCTTCACCAACATGCAGTGTTTCCTTGATTGAATTAGCTCTCACACCAATATTTGCGTCTAGAGCCTTTGCATTGAGGGCTATCTGAAAACGGCTGTGGCGCTGAATTGCCTGTGAATGTGGAGTTGATAGCATGTGAAACCCGCATGTGGAGCATTCGTTTGTGTGGCTGACCAAGCTCTACCAGGTTCATTCCTAGATAATGCACTCAAAGGGCACTAAACATAGAGCGTGAAACCTGAGTTTCCTTGAGAGCTGCTTGGAAGCCTGATGGTGTGTGAAGTTAGTGAGCCAAATGGAGTTGTTCTCCCACAAGAACCACTCGGCTGATCCTTCTTCAATATGCCCTTCACCAACATGCAGTGTTTCCTTGATTGAATTAGCTCTCACACCAATATTTGCGTCTAGAGCCTTTGCATTGAGGGCTATCTGAAAATGGCTGTGGCGCTGAAGTTGCCTGTGAATGTGGAGTTGGTGGCATGTGAAACCCGCATGTGGAGCATTCGTTTGTGTGGGATGCTCTACCAGGTTCATTTCAGTCCTAGCCATACAAAGGGCACTAAGCATAGAGTGTGAAAACTGAGTTTCCTTGAGAGCTGCTTGGAAGCCTGATGGTGTGTGAAGTTAGTGAGCCAAATGGAGTTGTTCTCCCACAAGAACCACTCGGCTGATCCTTCTTCAATATGCCCTTCACCAACATGCAGTGTTTCCTTGATTGAATTAGCTCTCACACCAATATTTGCGTCTAGAGCCTTTGCTTTGAGGGCTATCTGAAAACGGCTGTGGCTCTGAAGTTGCCTGCGAATGTGGAGTTTGTGGCATGTGAAACCCGCATGTGGAGCATTCGTTTGTGTGGGATGCTCTACCAGGTTCATTTCAGTCCTAGCCATACAAAGGGCACTAAGCATAGAGTGTGAAAACTGAGTTTCCTTGAGAGCTGCTTGGAAGCCTGATGGTGTGTGAAGTTAGTGAGCCAAATGGAGTTGTTCTCCCACAAGAACCACTCGGCTGATCCTTCTTCAATATGCCCTTCACCAACATGCAGTGTTTCCTTGATTGAATTAGCTCTCACACCAATATTTGCGTCTAGAGCCTTTGCTTTGAGGGCTATCTGAAAACGGCTGTGGCTCTGAAGTTGCCTGCGAATGTGGAGTTGGTGGCATGTGAAACCCGCATGTGGAGCATTCGTTTGTGTGGGATGCTCTACCAGGTTCATTTCAGTCCTAGCCATACAAAGGGCACTAAGCATAGAGTGTGAAAACTGAGTTTCCTTGAGAGCTGCTTGGAAGCCTGATGGTGTGTGAAGTTAGTGAGCCAAATGGAGTTGTTCTCCCACAAGAACCACTCGGCTGATCCTTCTTCAATATGCCCTTCACCAACATGCAGTGTTTCCTTGATTGAATTAGCTCTCACACGAATATTTGCGTCTAGAGCCTTTGCATTGAGGGCTATCTGAAAACGGCTGTGGCGCTGAAGTTGCCTGTGAATGTGGAGTTGGTGGCATGTGAAACCCGCATGTGGAGCATTCGTTTGTGTGGCTGACCAAGCTCTACCAGGTTCATTCCTAGATAATGCACTCAAAGGGCACTAAACATAGAGCGTGAAACCTGAGTTTCCTTGAGAGCTGCTTGGAAGCCTGATGGTGTGTGAAGTTAGTGAGCCAAATGGAGTTGTTCTCCCACAAGAACCACTCGGCTGATCCTTCTTCAATATGCCCTTCACCAACATGCAGTGTTTCCTTGATTGAATTAGCTCTCACACCAATATTTGCGTCTAGAGCCTTTGCATTGAGGGCTATCTGAAAATGGCTGTGGCGCTGAAGTTGCCTGTGAATGTGGAGTTGGTGGCATGTGAAACCCGCATGTGGAGCATTCGTTTGTGTGGGATGCTCTACCAGGTTCATTTCAGTCCTAGCCATACAAAGGGCACTAAGCATAGAGTGTGAAAACTGAGTTTCCTTGAGAGCTGCTTGGAAGCCTGATGGTGTGTGAAGTTAGTGAGCCAAATGGAGTTGTTCTCCCACAAGAACCACTCGGCTGATCCTTCTTCAATATGCCCTTCACCAACATGCAGTGTTTCCTTGATTGAATTAGCTCTCACACCAATATTTGCGTCTAGAGCCTTTGCTTTGAGGGCTATCTGAAAACGGCTGTGGCTCTGAAGTTGCCTGCGAATGTGGAGTTGGTGGCATGTGAAACCCGCATGTGGAGCATTCGTTTGTGTGGGATGCTCTACCAGGTTCATTTCAGTCCTAGGCATACAAAGGGCACTAAGCATAGAGTGTGAAAACTGAGTTTCCTTGAGAGCTGCTTGGAAGCCTGATGGTGTGTGAAGTTAGTGAGCCAAATGGAGTTGTTCTCCCACAAGAACCACTCGGCTGATCCTTCTTCAATATGCCCTTCACCAACATGCAGTGTTTCCTTGATTGAATTAGCTCTCACACCAATATTTGCGTCTAGAGCCTTTGCATTGAGGGCTATCTGAAAACGGCTGTGGCGCTGAAGTTGCCTGTGAATGTGGAGTTGGTGGCATGTGAAACCCGCATGTGGAGCATTCGTTTGTGTGGCTGACCAAGCTCTACCAGGTTCATTCCTAGATAATGCACTCAAAGGGCACTAAACATAGAGCGTGAAACCTGAGTTTCCTTGAGAGCTGCTTGGAAGCCTGATGGTGTGTGAAGTTAGTGAGCCAAATGCAGTTGTTCTCCCACAAGAACCACTCGGCTGATCCTTCTTCAATATGCCCTTCACCAACATGCAGTGTTTCCTTGATTGAATTAGCTCTCACACCAATATTTGCGTCTAGAGCCTTTGCATTGAGGGCTATCTGAAAACGGCTGTGGCGCTGAAGTTGCCTGTGAATGTGGAGTTGGTGGCATGTGAAACCCGCATGTGGAGCATTCGTTTGTGTGGGATGCTCTACCAGGTTCATTTCAGTCCTAGGCATACAAAGGGCACTAAGCATAGAGTGTGAAAACTGAGTTTCCTTGAGAGCTGCTTGGAAGCCTGATGGTGTGTGAAGTTAGTGAGCCAAATGGAGTTGTTCTCCCACAAGAACCACTCGGCTGATCCTTCTTCAATATGCCCTTCACCAACATGCAGTGTTTCCTTGATTGAATTAGCTCTCACACCAATATTTGCGTCTAGAGCCTTTGCATTGAGGGCTATCTGAAAACGGCTGTGGCGCTGAAGTTGCCTGTGAATGTGGAGTTGGTGGCATGTGAAACCCGCATGTGGAGCATTCGTTTGTGTGGCTGACCAAGCTCTACCAGGTTCATTCCTAGATAATGCACTCAAAGGGCACTAAACATAGAGCGTGAAACCTGAGTTTCCTTGAGAGCTGCTTGGAAGCCTGATGGTGTGTGAAGTTAGTGAGCCAAATGGAGTTGTTCTCCCACAAGAACCACTCGGCTGATCCTTCTTCAATATGCCCTTCACCAACATGCAGTGTTTCCTTGATTGAATTAGCTCTCACACCAATATTTGCGTCTAGAGCCTTTGCATTGAGGGCTATCTGAAAATGGCTGTGGCGCTGAAGTTGCCTGTGAATGTGGAGTTGGTGGCATGTGAAACCCGCATGTGGAGCATTCGTTTGTGTGGGATGCTCTACCAGGTTCATTTCAGTCCTAGCCATACAAAGGGCACTAAGCATAGAGTGTGAAAACTGAGTTTCCTTGAGAGCTGCTTGGAAGCCTGATGGTGTGTGAAGTTAGTGAGCCAAATGGAGTTGTTCTCCCACAAGAACCACTCGGCTGATCCTTCTTCAATATGCCCTTCACCAACATGCAGTGTTTCCTTGATTGAATTAGCTCTCACACCAATATTTGCGTCTAGAGCCTTTGCATTGAGGGCTATCTGAAAATGGCTGTGGCGCTGAAGTTGCCTGTGAATGTGGAGTTGGTGGCATGTGAAACCCGCATGTGGAGCATTCGTTTGTGTGGGATGCTCTACCAGGTTCATTTCAGTCCTAGCCATACAAAGGGCACTAAGCATAGAGTGTGAAAACTGAGTTTCCTTGAGAGCTGCTTGGAAGCTTGATGGTGTGTGAAGTTAGTGAGCCAAATGGAGTTGTTCTCCCACAAGAACCACTCGGCTGATCCTTCTTCAATATGCCCTTCACCAACATGCAGTGTTTCCTTGATTGAATTAGCTCTCACACCAATATTTGCGTCTAGAGCCTTTGCTTTGAGGGCTATCTGAAAACGGCTGTGGCTCTGAAGTTGCCTGCGAATGTGGAGTTGGTGGCATGTGAAACCCGCATGTGGAGCATTCGTTTGTGTGGGATGCTCTACCAGGTTCATTTCAGTCCTAGCCATACAAAGGGCACTAAGCATAGAGTGTGAAAACTGAGTTTCCTTGAGAGCTGCTTGGAAGCCTGATGGTGTGTGAAGTTAGTGTAAGCCAAATGGAGTTGTTCTCCCACAAGAACCACTCGGCTGATCCTTCTTCAATATGCCCTTCACCAACATGCAGTGTTTCCTTGATTGAATTAGCTCTCACACGAATATTTGCGTCTAGAGCCTTTGCATTGAGGGCTATCTGAAAACGGCTGTGGCGCTGAAGTTGCCTGTGAATGTGGAGTTGGTGGCATGTGAAACCCGCATGTGGAGCATTCGTTTGTGTGGCTGACCAAGCTCTACCAGGTTCATTCCTAGATAATGCACTCAAAGGGCACTAAACATAGAGCGTGAAACCTGAGTTTCCTTGAGAGCTGCTTGGAAGCCTGATGGTGTGTGAAGTTAGTGAGCCAAATGCAGTTGTTCTCCCACAAGAACCACTCAGCTGATCCTTCTTCAATATGCCCTTCACCAACATGCAGTGTTTCCTTGATTGAATTAGCTCTCACACCAATATTTGCGTCTAGAGCCTTTGCATTGAGGGCTATCTGAAAACGGCTGTGGCTCTGAAGTTGCCTGTGAATGTGGAGTTGGTGGCATGTGAAACCCGCATGTGGAGCATTCGTTTGTGTGGGATGCTCTACCAGGTTCATTTCAGTCCTAGCCATACAAAGGGCACTAAGCATAGAGTGTGAAAACTGAGTTTCCTTGAGAGCTGCTTGGAAGCCTGATGGTGTGTGAAGTTAGTGAGCCAAATGGAGTTGTTCTCCCACAAGAACCACTCGGCTGATCCTTCTTCAATATGCCCTTCACCAACATGCAGTGTTTCCTTGATTGTAATTAGCTCTCACACCAATATTTGCGTCTAGAGCCTTTGCATTGAGGGCTATCTGAAAACGGCTGTGGCGCTGAAGTTGCCTGTGAATGTGGAGTTGGTGGCATGTGAAACCCGCATGTGGAGCATTCGTTTGTGTGGCTGACCAAGCTCTACCAGGTTCATTCCTAGATAATGCACTCAAAGGGCACTAAACATAGAGCGTGAAACCTGAGTTTCCTTGAGAGCTGCTTGGAAGCCTGATGGTGTGTGAAGTTAGTGAGCCAAATGGAGTTGTTCTCCCACAAGAACCACTCGGCTGATCCTTCTTCAATATGCCCTTCACCAACATGCAGTGTTTCCTTGATTGAATTAGCTCTCACACCAATATTTACGTCTAGAGCCTTTGCATTGAGGGCTATCTGAAAATGGCTGTGGCGCTGAAGTTGCCTGTGAATGTGGAGTTGGTGGCATGTGAAACCGGCATGTGGAGCATTCGTTTGTGTGGGATGCTCTACCAGGTTCATTTCAGTCCTAGCCATACAAAGGGCACTAAGCATAGAGTGTGAAAACTGAGTTTCCTTGAGAGCTGCTTGGAAGCCTGATGGTGTGTGAAGTTAGTGAGCCAAATGGAGTTGTTCTCCCACAAGAACCACTCGGCTGATCCTTCTTCAATATGCCCTTCACCAACATGCAGTGTTTCCTTGATTGAATTAGCTCTCACACCAATATTTGCGTCTAGAGCCTTTGCATTGAGAGCTGTCTGAAAACGGCTGTGGCTCTGAAGTTGCCTGCGAATGTGGAGTTGGTGGCATGTGAAACCCGCATGTGGAGCATTCGTTTGTGTGGGATGCTCTACCAGGTTCATTTCAGTCCTAGCCATACAAAGGGCACTAAGCATAGAGTGTGAAAACTGAGTTTCCTTGAGAGCTGCTTGGAAGCCTGATGGTGTGTGAAGTTAGTGAGCCAAATGGAGTTGTTCTCCCACAAGAACCACTCGGCTGATCCTTCTTCAATATGCCCTTCACCAACATGCAGTGTTTCCTTGATTGAATTAGCTCTCACACCAATATTTGCGTCTAGAGCCTTTGCAGTGAGGGCTATCTGAAAACGGCTGTGGCTCTGAAGTTGCCTGCGAATGTGGAGTTGGTGGCATGTGAAACCCGCATGTGGAGCATTCGTTTGTGTGGGATGCTCTACCAGGTTCATTTCAGTCCTAGCCATACAAAGGGCACTAAGCATAGAGTGTGAAAACTGAGTTTCCTTGAGAGCTGCTTGGAAGCCTGATGGTGTGTGAAGTTAGTGAGCCAAATGGAGCTGTTCTCCCACAAGAACCACTCGGCTGATCCTTCTTCAATATGCCCTTCACCAACATGCAGTGTTTCCTTGATTGAATTAGCTCTCACACGAATATTTGAGTCTAGAGCCTTTGCATTGAGGGCTATCTGAAAACGGCTGTGGCGCTGAAGTTGCCTGTGAATGTGGAGTTGGTGGCATGTGAAACCCGCATGTGGAGCATTCGTTTGTGTGGCTGACCAAGCTCTACCAGGTTCATTCCTAGATAATGCACTCAAAGGGCACTAAACATAGAGCGTGAAACCTGAGTTTCCTTGAGAGCTGCTTGGAAGCCTGATGGTGTGTGAAGTTAGTGAGCCAAATGCAGTTGTTCTCCCACAAGAACCACTCGGCTGATCCTTCTTCAATATGCCCTTCACCAACATGCAGTGTTTCCTTGATTGAATTAGTTCTCACACCAATATTTGCGTCTAGAGCCTTTGCATTGAGGGCTATCTGAAAACGGCTGTGGCTCTGAAGTTGCCTGCGAATGTGGAGTTGGTGGCATGTGAAACCCGCATGTGGAGCATTCGTTTGTGTGGGATGCTCTACCAGGTTCATTTCAGTCCTAGCCATACAAAGGGCACTAAGCATAGAGTGTGAAAACTGAGTTTCCTTGAGAGCTGCTTGGAAGCCTGATGGTGTGTGAAGTTAGTGAGCCAAATGGAGCTGTTCTCCCACAAGAACCACTCGGCTGATCCTTCTTCAATATGCCCTTCACCAACATGCAGTGTTTCCTTGATTGAATTAGCTCTCACACGAATATTTGCGTCTAGAGCCTTTGCATTGAGGGCTATCTGAAAACGGCTGTGGCGCTGAAGTTGCCTGTGAATGTGGAGTTGGTGGCATGTGAAACCCGCATGTGGAGCATTCGTTTGTGTGGCTGACCAAGCTCTACCAGGTTCATTCCTAGATAATGCACTCAAAGGGCACTAAACATAGAGCGTGAAACCTGAGTTTCCTTGAGAGCTGCTTGGAAGCCTGATGGTGTGTGAAGTTAGTGAGCCAAATGCAGTTGTTCTCCCACAAGAACCACTCGGCTGATCCTTCTTCAATATGCCCTTCACCAACATGCAGTGTTTCCTTGATTGAATTAGCTCTCACACCAATATTTGCGTCTAGAGCCTTTGCATTGAGGCCTATCTGAAAACGGCTGTGGCGCTGAAGTTGCCTGTGAATGTGGAGTTGGTGGCATGTGAAACCCGCATGTGGAGCATTCGTTTGTGTGGGATGCTCTACCAGGTTCATTTCAGTCCTAGCCATACAAAGGGCACTAAGCATAGAGTGTGAAAACTGAGTTTCCTTGAGAGCTGCTTGGAAGCCTGATGGTGTGTGAAGTTAGTGAGCCAAATGGAGTTGTTCTCCCACAAGAACCACTCGGCTGATCCTTCTTCAATATGCCCTTCACCAACATGCAGTGTTTCCTTGATTGAATTAGCTCTCACACCAATATTTGCGTCTAGAGCCTTTGCATTGAGGGCTATCTGAAAATGGCTGTGGCGCTGAAGTTGCCTGTGAATGTGGAGTTGGTGGCATGTGAAACCCGCATGTGGAGCATTCGTTTGTGTGGCTGACCAAGCTCTACCAGGTTCATTCCTAGATAATGCACTCAAAGGGCACTAAACATAGAGCGTGAAACCTGAGTTTCCTTGAGAGCTGCTTGGAAGCCTGATGGTGTGTGAAGTTAGTGAGCCAAATGGAGTTGTTCTCCCACAAGAACCACTCGGCTGATCCTTCTTCAATATGCCCTTCACCAACATGCAGTGTTTCCTTGATTGAATTAACTCTCACACCAATATTTGCGTCTAGAGCCTTTGCATTGAGGGCTATCTGAAAATGGCTGTGGCGCTGAAGTTGCCTGTGAATGTGGAGTTGGTGGCATGTGAAACCCGCATGTGGAGCATTCGTTTGTGTGGGATGCTCTACCAGGTTCATTTCAGTCCTAGCCATACAAAGGGCACTAAGCATAGAGTGTGAAAACTGAGTTTCCTTGAGAGCTGCTTGGAAGCCTGATGGTGTGTGAAGTTAGTGAGCCAAATGGAGTTGTTCTCCCACAAGAACCACTCGGCTGATCCTTCTTCAATATGCCCTTCACCAACATGCAGTGTTTCCTTGATTGAATTAGCTCTCACACCAATATTTGCGTCTAGAGCCTTTGCATTGAGGGCTATCTGAAAACGGCTGTGGCTCTGAAGTTGCCTGCGAATGTGGAGTTGGTGGCATGTGAAACCCGCATGTGGAGCATTCGTTTGTGTGGGATGCTCTACCAGGTTCATTTCAGTCCTAGCCATACAAAGGGCACTAAGCATAGAGTGTGAAAACTGAGTTTCCTTGAGAGCTGCTTGGAAGCCTGATGGTGTGTGAAGTTAGTGAGCCAAATGGAGTTGTTCTCCCACAAGAACCACTCGGCTGATCCTTCTTCAATATGCCCTTCACCAACATGCAGTGTTTCCTTGATTGAATTAGCTCTCACACCAATATTTGCGTCTAGAGCCTTTGCATTGAGGGCTATCTGAAAACGGCTGTGGCGCTGAAGTTGCCTGTGAATGTGGAGTTGGTGGCATGTGAAACCCGCATGTGGAGCATTCGTTTGTGTGGCTGACCAAGCTCTACCAGGTTCATTCCTAGATAATGCACTCAAAGGGCACTAAACATAGAGCGTGAAACCTGAGTTTCCTTGAGAGCTGCTTGGAAGCCTGATGGTGTGTGAAGTTAGTGAGCCAAATGGAGTTGTTCTCCCACAAGAACCACTCGGCTGATCCTTCTTCAATATGCCCTTCACCAACATGCAGTGTTTCCTTGATTGAATTAGCTCTCACACCAATATTTGCGTCTAGAGCCTTTGCATTGAGGGCTATCTGAAAACGGCTGTGGCGCTGAAGTTGCCTGTGAATGTGGAGTTGGTGACATGTGAAACCCGCATGTGGAGCATTCGTTTGTGTGGGATGCTCTACCAGGTTCATTTCAGTCCTAGCCATACAAAGGGCACTAAGCATAGAGTGTGAAAACTGAGTTTCCTTGAGAGCTGCTTGGAAGCATAATGGTGTGTGAAGTTAGTGAGCCAAATGGAGTTGTTCTCCCACAAGAACCACTTTGCTGATCCTTCTTCAATATGCCCTTCACCAACATGCAGTGTTTCCTTGATTGAATTAGCTCTCACACCAATATTTGCGTCTAGAGCCTTTGCATTGAGGGCTATCTGAAAACGGCTGTGGCGCTGAAGTTGCCTGTGAATGTGGAGTTGGTGGCATGTGAAACCCGCATGTGGAGCATTCGTTTGTGTGGGATGCTCTACCAGGTTCATTCCTAGATAATGCACTCAAAGGGCACTAAGCATAGAGTGTGAAAACTGAGTTTCCTTGAGAGCTGCTTGGAAGCCTGATGGTGTGTGAAGTTAGTGAGCCAAATGGAGTTGTTCTCCCACAAGAACCACTCGGCTGATCCTTCTTCAATATGCCCTTCACCAACATGCAGTGTTTCCTTGATTGAATTAGCTCTCACACCAATATTTGCGTCTAGAGCCTTTGCACTGAGGGCTATCTGAAAATGGCTGTGGCGCTGAAGTTGCCTGTGAATGTGGAGTTGGTGGCATGTGAAACCCGCATGTGGAGCATTCGTTTGTGTGGGATTCTGACCAAGCTTCATTTCAGTCCTAGCCATACAAAGGGCACTAAGCATAGAGTGTGAAAACTGAGTTTCCTTGAGAGCTGCTTGGAAGCCTGATGGTGTGTGAAGTTAGTGAGCCAAATGGAGTTGTTCTCCCACAAGAACCACTCGGCTGATCCTTCTTCAATATGCCCTTCACCAACATGCAGTGTTTCCTTGATTGAATTAGCTCTCACACCAATATTTGCGTCTAGAGCCTTTGCATTGAGGGCTATCTGAAAATGGCTGTGGCGCTGAAGTTGCCTGTGAATGTGGAGTTGGTGGCATGTGAAACCGGCATGTGGAGCATTCGTTTGTGTGGGATGCTCTACCAGGTTCATTTCAGTCCTAGCCATACAAAGGGCACTAAGCATAGAGTGTGAAAACTGAGTTTCCTTGAGAGCTGCTTGGAAGCCTGATGGTGTGTGAAGTTAGTGAGCCAAATGGAGTTGTTCTCCCACAAGAACCACTCGGCTGATCCTTCTTCAATATGCCCTTCACCAACATGCAGTGTTTCCTTGATTGAATTAGCTCTCACACCAATATTTGCGTCTAGAGCCTTTGCATTGAGGGCTATCTGAAAATGGCTGTGGCGCTGAAGTTGCCTGTGAATGTGGAGTTGGTGGCATGTGAAACCCGCATGTGGAGCATTCGTTTGTGTGGGATGCTCTACCAGGTTCATTCCTAGATAATGCACTCAAAGGGCACTAAGCATAGAGCGTGAAACCTGAGTTTCCTTGAGAGCTGCTTGGAAGCCTGATGGTGTGTGAAGTTAGTGAGCCAAATGGAGTTGTTCTCCCACAAGAACCACTCGGCTGATCCTTCTTCAATATGCCCTTCACCAACATGCAGTGTTTCCTTGATTGAATTAGCTCTCACACCAATATTTGCGTCTAGAGCCTTTGCATTGAGGGCTATCTGAAAACGGCTGTGGCGCTGAAGTTGCCTGTGAATGTGGAGTTGGTGGCATGTGAAACCCGCATGTGGAGCATTCGTTTGTGTGGGATGCTCTACCAGGTTCATTTCAGTCCTAACCATACAAAGGGCACTAAGCATAGAGTGTGAAAACTGAGTTTCCTTGAGAGCTGCTTGGAAGCCTGATGATGTGTGAAGTTAGTGAGCCAAATGGAGTTGTTCTCCCACAAGAACCACTCGGCTGATCCTTCTTCAATATGCCCTTCACCAACATGCAGTGTTTCCTTGATTGAATTAGCTCTCACACCAATATTTGCGTCTAGAGCCTTTGCATTGAGGGCTATCTGAAAACGGCTGTGGCGCTGAAGTTGCCTGTGAATGTGGAGTTGGTGGCATGTGAAACCCGCATGTGGAGCATTCGTTTGTGT